>NC_060165.1:6907025-6908271 GCF_021292245.1 Micropterus dolomieu | reverse complement strand
TGAGACTGTCATTTGTATGTTTTTAGGTTGCGACTTTAAAACAAACATTTATTGCACATTTAAATCACACAAAAACCGAAAGCACTGCCATCACACTTTGGTTGATTTTAAACCTGGAGTAGTTATACGTACTAGGATATCATCTGTGAATGAATTGGAGGAAAATACTCAGGAGTTCGTCGAACAGTCAAATGTGGCCATTCCTTCAAACAGTCCCTCTCAAACTGAGGACTTGCAGAAGATCATAGAGCAAAGATTTGCAGCTGCTTTGCTGAAGTTGGAGCATTTGGACCATGTGCCCAGCACAGCTGTTGATGTGTTTTTAGGAGAACTCCATCATTTGACTTTTTCTGCACCTGTTCCATTATCTTGTGACATTGTGAGTGAGATCTTTCATCAGAGAAACCTCCCTCTCGATGAACATATAATCAGAGAAACTGTTAATGCAATTTGTTCTGGTAATCCTATTCAAAGGTCAATACAAAAAGGTGGCCCTCTCAGTACCGCATATCAGCGTAAGAAGTATTATAAGGAGAACTTCAGTGTTGTAGAGCCAGTGGAATATATTCTTGATGCTAAAAACAAACGCAGTTTCCAATATGTACCGATATTGAAGTCCTTACAACAGCTGTTATGTAGAAAGGATATCATTGATGCAGTTGTCGAGGGCCATCAAAAACAGGAGAGCACATGTTCTGGAGTGTCATATCAGTTCAAGTCAGCAACAGATGGTTCCCTATTTAGGGAAAATAGTTTCCTCACAGGAGAAAAGCCAAGGATCATCCTAAATTTTTATGTGGATGATTTTGAAACCTGTAACCTGCTTGGCACCTTGCGAAAGAAACACAAGCTTTGTGCTGTTTATTGGGTATTGGCTAACTTGCCTCCGGGATCTCATTCATCATTGTCCTCTATCTATTTGTCAGTTTTGTGCAAAACCGATGATGTTAAAACCTATGGTTATTATCAAATCTTTGAACCTCTTCTAAAAGATCTGAAAATTCTGGAGGAGCTGGGTGTTTATGTCCTGTTGTTAGGTGAGTCAGTTAAAGGTACAGTTCTCAGTGTAGTGGCAGACAACCTGGGAGCACACAGCGTTGCAGGATTTATGCAGAGTTTTTCGGTGGAATACTATTGCAGATTTTGCACAGGAAAGGGTACTGATATTCAGCTACATTCTGTTGCATCTGGTGCTTTCAGTCTGAGAACAAAGGAGCTTCATCAGGCCCATGTCAAACAAGCCCAA
>NC_060165.1:6906487-6907005 GCF_021292245.1 Micropterus dolomieu | reverse complement strand
GGCTTTATAGTGGTAAGTGATGTCATTTATATTTTATTTTGTGTGGCTGTTAAAGCCCCAAATCTGGATTTTGTGACTTAGAAGTACATTTCCAAAAAAAACTGTAGAGCTTCAGTTAAAGATGGAAAGTATCAATTATGTTTTGTCAGTTGATTATTGTTACAACAACAAACGCAGTTTCCAATATGTACCGATATTGAAGTCCTTACAACAGCTGTTATGTAGAAAGGATATCATTGATGAAGTTGTCGAGGGCCATCAAAAACAGGAGAGCACATGTTCTGGAGTGTCATATCAGTTCAAGTCAGCAACAGATGGTTCCCTATTTAGGGAAAATAGTTTCCTCACAGGAGAAAAGCCAAGGATCATCCTAAATTTTTATGTGGATGATTTTGAAACCTGTAACCCGCTTGGCACCTCGCGAAAGAAACACAAGCTTTGTGCTGTTTATTGGGTATTGGCTAACTTGCCTCCGGGATCTCATTCATCATTGTCATCTATCTATTTGTCAGTTTTGT
>NC_060165.1:6878641-6906387 GCF_021292245.1 Micropterus dolomieu | reverse complement strand
AGGCTCTGAATTGCGGTGTCAATTACTTTTCGATTAATCATCCAGCCCTAATTGCCATCACCTTCAGCTGTACATTATGTTTAGCGCTAATTCGTAAATGTTAGCTTGCTAAATTAAGATGGTGAACATGGTAAACATTATGCTTGCTAAACATCAGCATGCTTGCATTGTCATTTTAAGCATGTTAGCATGCTGACTTAGCTCAAAGCACAGCTATGTCTAAGTACATGTACAAGTACGTCGATGGCATGGCTGTCTTACAAAAACAGAGAAAAACAGAAATTTCTCTCCTTTTTTTACTGATCAATTGATCATCACCAAAGGTGTTGATTAACTTTATGCCGGTTGGCTAACTGATTAATCGACTAGTCCTGTCAGCATTATCTAGCTCTGTTAGATGAAATGTAATGAGATTGTACTTATTACAGTAGGCCTATCTAACACCTCCTACACAAGGAGGTCAGGGGTCAGAGAACTAGCAGGGATATAGTGTCTTACTCAGGGACGCTTCAGCTGGGTAGGCAGGTGGGAGGTTGAACTGCAGCCCTCTCTAAAAGCTTCGATGCAAGGCATATAACTTCTTTGGCTGAAATATCTCCGCAACTACTAAACAGGTTGCCTAAAATTGTGTACACATTCATAGTCCCCAGTGGATTTGATTATCACCTGACTTTCCCTCTAGCACCACCATGAGGTTCACATCTGTGGTTTTGAGTGAAATGTCTTAAAAACTATTGCATAGATTGCCATGAACTTTGGTGCAAACATTCATGTTCCCCTCAGGATGAACTGTAATGACTTTGGTGTTTACCTGACTTTTCATTTTGCCCCATCATCAGGTCAACATTATAATTCGACATTACATCAGCCTCAGATGTACTTTGTGTTTAGGGCTAATTAGGAAATGTAAACTAAGATGGTGAACATGGTGAACATGGTAAACATGCGGAACATCAGCATTTGAACATTGTCACTGTGAGGATGTTGATATGCTGACATCAACATTTAGCTCAATGCAGCCTTTCAGAGGTGCTAACATTGGCTGTAGACTTCTAATCTTGTTTAACCTGTTATCTATCTCCAGGTTGCATCTTCAAAGGTGTCTACTGTCTGCCAGGAATGATAAAATGTTTGCCCTTGAAAGGTAATGCCTAAAACCAATGTGTAAATCCAATATTTCCACTACTGTGCACCTACACTTTGCTCCTCTTCTTCATTGGACATACGTCAGGATTGCTGCGATATGGGGCACATTCTGTGGAAATGGAAATCTTGATTTGACCATCGTGAAAAAGTCACATATTGAGTATTCCCCTAAGTTTTGCGTAGGAAATGTTTTGGGACCAAATCAACCACGCACGGAGGCTATATCAGCCCATGACCTGGAGTTATACCTGCAAAGTAAGATCCAATGTAGTGCAACCTCAACTGGTTATTTGCTTCCATATTTTTGCTTAAAAATCATCAGCTGTCATTATGTTGAGTGACTTTTCAAATTCAATAATAATCACTAAGTTTGGGGGAAGAACTTCATTAGGAGATCAGCAGGGCTAACAGTACGCTTCTTAGTTCAAGGAAAGAAGTTGCAGATTGGAGGTCCAAGGTCAGGTTTCCAGGTTCCCGAACAAAACACTGTCAGCCTCACTGCCATGTTTTACAACCGCTCTCCTTTCAGCTGAAGGTTCTACCTTCCTCAGTCATTATTCTTTTCAGTACAGTAACGAATTGACCTCCTCAGGCCTCCTTCCTCCTTCAACATGGAAGAGGTCCCGAAGTATGTTTTCCAACAGCTGATTGCTACGCAGAAGCTTTGCAGCTGGCAAGAAACATATGGTCTTTGTTATTGTGTTAGCTACTGGAGAAAACATCCAGGGCGCCAGCTGAGGCCGAGCTGCAGCAGCTTATAGAGGAATGCTGAAACCAAATGATAATGACTCAGCTAACTTATCAGTGGGAGTGAAGTTATTGAAGCCAGACCGAAAACAACCTCCTACTGTTATATTGACTACGCAAACAAACTGAGTAAGAGGAGGGATGATGGAGAGTTATAAAAATAGTGACAGGATGATGGAGGAAAACATTAGATAGCAGAGGTCATGAGGAGACGCACAGTGGCAACATAAATGATTTAAGCCTTTTAAATGTTGCTTCTAAGTACCAAAATAATGGAAAAATAAGTCAGTTATTACCTACACAAACCTTTCTTTAACAAGCCTCAGATTGAAAGAAGCCTCAATGCACACACACACCCACACATACACAAACACACACAGCAGTTTACCTGACTTGCCCACCCCCGCTCTGCCGAAGACGGCCAGCTTCACCTCCGGACTTTTGGCCATGACTGCAGCTACGGCCAGCGAAGATCAGCGAACCAGTCAGTGAGCTCCGAGGTCAGCCATCCATCCTCTCGTCGACACAGGAGGAAGCAGCATCTAAAGGAAACATGCAGGACACAAGTTTATATGTTACAGTGGATTTGCTAACAATCTGATTGTTATGATGATATTTATTGAAGTTATTTCGGCTTTCTTTCTCTGCCATTTGTAAGTAATACAGTCATTTCTCAGCAAGTTGCCGGGCTTACAATAGAAGAAGTGCCAGATTAGGAATGAGCGGACTGAAAAAGGCTCATAGTCGGGGATATCAGGATAAAGAAACCCTGGCAGTTACATCTGTACACTACGAATTAGTTTTTCTTGATGTTGGAAACATATTTTTTAGGGAAGGAAATGCTGTCCTTCTACCCTAAAATGGGCATAGGAAAATGTAGGACTTTGAGACCCCGTATCACATCCTGAGACTGATGAAACAAAACCACTTTGGCTACAGTTACAGGGAAAATCTGGATTTCGGTTAAATGTAAATGAAGCAAATACATCCTGTCACATGTCCAAGTCATTGGCTGGTTTCCATCTAATTGCAAGGCAAATTAGAAGCAATCTTTTTGAAATGTTGCAACAGAAAAAGAAGTGTATATCCATCAACTGGTTTGAAATTAATAAACTAGGCTAGTTTGATCATAAGTTGGTGGTATAGGCTACGTTACGCATGGATGTACAGAGAAGAAGAAGTAGATGTTGCAAAACGGAAACAAAACCAGTTGTTTGCCAACCACCCATCAAACCTCAAAGTGAAGAAGAAACAAAACCAGATGAGAAATAATTTGGTCTACTCATTGGTCCACATGTACCTGTTGCTACTACCAGTCATGTTTTCAGGCGTTATAGGAATATTCAGAAAGATGCAGACAGTGCAACTGAACGACATGTTTCCTTGCAACGTTGTGCACCGTTCCACGGGCTTTGAGGTATGTTTTGTCCTGTTTGGTGGGCATGACACAAGTGTTACCCAATCAGCTGCGACAAGTTTGTAAACACAATGGTGTTAAAAAGGCAGGGAAATGCAGTGCGTTTGCATGCACAACAGGGTGTTCAGGGAACCACTCTTTTCGTTGAAAAAAACGTTTTTGCTACGTTTTCTCGGCACTCCCATTATGTTTATGTTACTTCAGAAGACAATAGGATCTGTGAAGTTACAGTACATGTTAAGGGATAATTAAATATTGATTTATATTGAAATATTAATAATTAAAAATGTTATTTCTGGATATCTGATATCTGAAAAGTATATGCATACTAATGTTTTTATACTAGTTTCAGGCCTAACGTCAAGCATGGCTTTATTTTTTTCTGTGATTAATGTATTTATGTTTGGGCATTTCTGCATGTGCACAGTAATGTGAAACCAAGAAATACCATTCTGGTGTGTGAAAAACACGAAAAAAGATCCACTTAGTTTGCTATAATAAAGGCACCCACACTGTGTTAGTCATGTGCAACTGTGCTGTACTTTCAAATACACAGCATGTCCATCAAGTTAAATGTGATGAAACACACACTGTGCGCTTGCTGCTGCTGGCTGCAGAGATTTGATCAGCTGAAGGTGAACAGCTGTCTGGCCATCCACAGGAGGAAGACAACATACCAAGATCACAAATTCAGCAAGGCCTCAGTTCTTAACACCAAAGTGAGCAGTACGTAGTTTGTTTTGGGGAGTTGTTGACTGGGGTTTTCCATGCAGGTGTGTGAGAGATGTGAATGAAAGAAAATGAGAGCAGATGACAGAGGGAGCGGGGAAGCATAGAATTAAGCATGCACTAAGCTGAAGTCATGTATTCTAAAAGAAAACACAACTGCAGCCTGTTAAAACACCCGAGCACAGATCTGTTTAATGAGAAAACAACCCACTGTGAAGTTATCTCACCAGGTAATGGATTCTAAACTTCTTCCTCACACACACACTCTGTTTTTCTCCTGGCTGCTCATCTAACTTTTAACCAAAAACAAGCGAGAACAGCTAGAATCTAATCTATATCTTAATGATTCCAGAGGAGAGGCTCAAGAATAGTGCATTTTCTAAATAAGACATAAGATGATTTTGTCATTTCTGACCACAACATGGCTGTGGAGATGTATGTCATGCCCTCGACCTGACCCATAAAGCAGCTGAAACACAGTGGCAACCAGAAGACATGGACCATTATTTAACATTAAGCAAAGACACACTTCGCTGCTGTGTTTTGTTGCCTTGTGTTCCTGCGTTTTTGTACATGTTGCGTTGCAGAGATGTGGCTAGCCAATCACTATCGAAATGGCATGTTGTTTCTAACATTCAAGAATAGCTGGACATGGTAAACATGAAGATACAGCCAGCAGGCGGTTAGCTTAGCTTAGCATAAAGACTGGAAACAGTGGGAAACTCTCCAAAGGTAACAACCAACCAGCACCTCTTAAGCTCACAGATTAACATGTTATCTTGTCTGTTCAGTCCGTACAAAAACCAAACGGTAAAAACGTCACATTGTGGTTTGCGCCAGAATAATTCCTGGTCGGGTGCGGTCACTTCCCGTTGTCGCCACTGATTGTCTGGCATGTTGATGACAGTAAACCCCGGTGTCAACTTTTTTTTGGTAAACACAAATGTAAAAACGACAGTGTGGTTTCATGGGGAGTTATGTGCTAACTAGCGTGTTAGCAGTTAGCTCGCCAGCTACAGTAGTTTACCAACAAGCCCTACAAGTACCCCCGTACTTCACCAAGCTTCTGTCAGACTGTCGATAAGCATGTTCCCCAGTGTTAAAGGTGACACTTTAATCTTACAGTACTAACACTGAGCACCAGAATCTGCATCCATCAGAATGTCAGATTTTGCATGCAATGCATTAAAGAGCAGGTGAACTAACAATGTCTTGGTGTCATTGTTTCAAAAGCCAACCTAATTTAAATTAAATTAGCATTTTGGAGATGTGAAATTTTAACGCCAATGTGTTGGCAAGACACAGATAATAAATCCAAATACCTACTGACTCAAACTGTCTGACCATTCACAGAATTTAATGTTTTTTTTATATCACATAATATATATTGGGCGGCACGTTGGAGCAGTGGTTAGCACTGCAAGAAGGTCGTGGGTTCAAACCCCGGTTTCCCCAGCCTTGCCTGCCTTGCACCCGATGTCAGCTGGGATTGGCTCCAGCCCCCCCGTGACCCTGTACGCAGGATAAGCGGTTGATGATGGATGGATGGATGGATGGATGGATGGATAATATATTTTAACACATATTTCTGTTTCTGTGGTCAACTACATACCAAATGGCAAAAATAAATCTGATGTGATCTAGTGACAATATCTGACTATCAATAGCTAACAGTTATTTCAAAATTGTTCATTGTATTGTGTTACACACTATAGTGAAACACGTAAAAAGTGATCAAAGGTGACAGGAAACTGGCTTCTAAACATTCATAAAAACCAATATGTAGCCTGCTGAAGTATGACAGCCATGTTTGTGAAATGATCTCTCAGCGGTGGCTGTTACGTAAATTAAACCGCACAAGAAAATCTCCTCACTCACCCCTTCTGTTAGTCTCTTTTGGTAGAAATTAGATATAGCAGGGAAAATGGAAACAGACGTTCAGTACACCCTGTCTGGATAAATAAAAGCTGAAAAATGTGTTTGTGTGTGTGTCAGTGCCAGAAACATGTTAGCCAGCTTCACACTGGTTGAAGTTATGAAGTGGCAAACCTCCAGCGCTTTCCTTCTTCATACACTGCAGCACCCACACACACACACTCACACACACACTCACACATACACACACACATACATTCAGAGTTTAAGCAAACCATTTCCCTTTTACCAACACACAGGCCCATATATGGTGAGGCTGTGTGCCACTTGGTGCAGCTCAAGTGGAGGTCGATCATCCATCACTATGTCTCTCTCTCAGCAAGGGTCATCATGGCAGCCGTCAGCGTCTTTAAATATTGTTGTTTTTATCATTATTAATGTGGACTACCTGCCGGACAGCACAGTCAAAACAGTGGGTGATATAATGTTGTAATAGTAATAACGTCGACAAATGTAATCTTTTGTTCCGCCGTTCCACTTTAGTTTGAGGTGTTTTGAGCATTTATGAGATACGGTCTTTTCCCACCGGAGTTCAAGCAATTGTCGAAAAGCTTGGGTAGCTGTAATCTTTAAATTCTCCAGGACCACCTCGATTATGGCTGTCCAACGGCTAGGAGCACTAACTGTGCCACATACTTTTGGAGACTGTTATCCCAAGGACAACGACAGAATCAGTAATTTCAGCAAGTCCCCAAAACAATGTGTTTATGTTCCCATTTCCAACAAACACTAAACAAGGTGTTTTTTGAAAGCACTGAAATGCTGTGTCAGATCTGAAAATGCTTGTATTTGTCAGGTCTTGGACAATCAACAAATTTTGATGTCCAATTTAGATTCGATGGATGGATGACATCAGATTAAAGAAATGAGACATAACATGTTAATCAGGTGTCGGTAGGCAGATTTTGTTACCTCTGGACAGAGCCAGCATGGCTGTTTCTCCCAGTTCTAACAGGAAGGAAAATTTGCGGATTCTCAAAATGTCAAACCATTCCTTTAAACAGTGGTGGAAGAAGTATTCAGATCCTTTACTTAAGAAAAGTAGTAATATCACACTAAGAAAATACTTCAGTACAAGTAAAAGTCTTGCATTCAAAATCTGGCTTAAGTAAAAGTATGTAAGTATTATCAGCTAAATGTACTTAAAAGTACCAAAAGTATATTAGGATGTTTTTGGATTAATATTAGATAGATTGTATTTCATGCAGAGGATGTGAACCGTTATTCATAATTTTGTGCAGTTTGTGCAACAACCATGCAACGGGATACATATTACTGCTGCATTCATTTGTATGTTGCATTTTGCAGCTGTAGATGTATAGGGTTGTGTTGATTTTAACTACATTATATACTTTTGGGTAGTTTAATCTACAGCAATGCATCATATTTTATAAGGTCATCATATGTTTGTAGCATCACTGTCCTGTGAGAAGCATGTATCTCTAAAAACTTTTCAAGAACTCAGAAAAACAGCCCAGCGGTTTCCAGCTGATCTCAGGTCAGTTTTATTCAGATAAAGAAGTAGAATCATTTTCTCAACCCTTAAAGGAACAGTTCATCATATAGTTTATCAGAAAAATTAAAATCAAAATCACCACATTTGGAGATACATTGATTTTCACAGGACAGGAAAGGTATGAAAAATTGTAATTTAAAAAGTAACAAGTAATTAATGCACATGAGACAAATATAGTGGAGTAAAAAGTACAATATTTGGCTCTGAGATGTGGTGGAGTAGAAGTTTAAAGTAGCATAAAATGGAAATACTCAAGTAAAGTACAGTAATTGAGTTAAAGTACTGAGTAACATTCCACCACTGCCTTTAAAAAAGCCCATCCAATAATCTCTAATCTATTTTACAAGGGTAAACCACAACAGCAATAAAACAGAAGGGAGGAGAGAATGTCCTCAGTCATTTTTTGGAACACATTGTGTTGAATGGAAACAGAATATGAATGGAGTAATATCAACCCACATAAACAGCTTGTATGGCTCTTTTCTTTTACAAAAGACTTTGTTCAGCTGTCTCCCTCCCTTGCTTCTCGTTTGTACGTTCTTTTCTATCTGTTTTACATCTCGCACACATTACTGCGAGCGGACACAGCGCTGCAGTGTTCCCTCGCTCTCCCACGCAGCAGCAGGGAAACACCAGTAAGAGACGAGGAAGAGGAACACACGGCAGTGTCTCCGCACCGACACGGTCATTCTTCTTTATATTTTGCCAATTATGGCCTCCACACACTCCACCCACCATCCTGACAGTCTCCCTCACACACCTTAGTAATGTACTGGAGTCACCAGACTCCAGTAAGGCTGCAAAACTCACAAAACATCTGGGACTTTCTACTTGAGGAGAGAGCAAGATCTACTGACTGCAATAAAATGTGTCAACTACAGTGCTACAGCACACACAGCGAAGACAAACAGAAATGAGCACATTGTGACAGTACTGTCCATACTGGTCCAGATTACATTATTATAGAATAGAATGTTATCAGAAAGGTGAATATGTTGCTACCACAGAGATGCAAGACAAAAATTAGCGTACACCAGAGGCAGTCATGCATTTTAAAGGAGCAGTCCAACATTTTGGGGAACACTGGCATGCTTGTTTGCTACATCTGCATCCAGTACGTAGATAGAACCACCATGATGGTTGACTGAGCATAGATAAACTGTAAGCATAGCTCCATTAAAAGTGCCATCAACTCCAAAGCATGTATTTACATGGTGTTTCTTGTTGCGGCACATAACTGCTTCTGAAACCACAATCAAACTGATTTTGATCTTCTTAGCTGACTGTAGAGCTGCAACTTGACTTCACCATCTCCTGAGAGAAGGATCTGGCTCTTAAGCTGGGACTCATCCCTGTGTTCCCAGGGTCCTAAGAGTAACTGTCAGAGATTGGTATGGGCTAACTTGAGATGGATGTTTCAAATGCTGTTTGAATAGTAAAAACATTGCAGAGAACATAAAACCATTTGAAATGTCTGCTCACTGTGTCATATCAAGAGGATATTTAGCTGGGAACATAGGACCCTAGGAGCTTATATACGCTGCTAGATGATGCTGTTAGAAATGGGGCTGATGAGGGCAGGGAGACTGAGCCAAAAGAGTAATGTTTTGTTCCTTCACTACAGCCACCACTTCCAAATACACGTAGTCATTTGGGCCATTGTTAATACAAAAATATTGTTTATAGCAGCTTTGAGAAGTAGGCCTAAAATTAGGTCTATGAAAAAGGAATAATCCATGTGTGACGCATCAGTATCCTAAAGTTCTTTCTCTCTCTCTAAAATGAGTCAGAGTATTGCAAAAATTCAAAACAACCAGTCTCTCCCACATGAACAATTTGTATGTACACCTACTCACACCGTCACAATGACACAATGAAAACAACTAGAAGGGCCTACAAACTACATTGCTACAATAAACACAAATCAAAAGTAGTAGTAGTAGTAGTAGTACAGTGTTTCAAACGAAGCACAAGACAAATGTATAAAGGAAGAACCCAGGACACAAACTGAAAACGAGTTTCAACTGCGCTTCAGACTGAAGCCAAAGGGTAGCGTACCAACGACGATATAAACATGATACAAAATGGAGTCAGCCTGCGACTGTGTTTAAGTGTTTTAAATATTGTTGTTGGTGAAACAAAGAAATTAATTTTTACACTAAAAATACATGAGATTCAAGGGTCATAATTCCAGAGCCTGGACCAATAAAGAACCTGATGCCCTCGGTCTAGTTTCCGCAATTTAGCTTTTTTCTACCCATGGATCTCTGCTCTACAGAGACTTCATCCAAACTGTCAAACTGGGCACGTGTATCTTTCTTTCCTGCTGTGTGCCCAGCTGGGTTTTGTGTCATTTTTACCCTGAGAAATGAATCTGGGTGGTGGTGCTGTGGTTCAGGGAGATTACAGACCTCTGAGCTCCAAACCAAGGGAGGAGACCTGCAGCACCGCAGGCTATAGAAAGACTGCAAACCACAGGCCTGTCATCAAAATACATACAGTGAACAGATGCACTGCCTCTGGAGAGAAACCAGTGAAACCAGTGCAGAGAAGAATGCTATCTTACTCAAACAGAACAAATTATATTTTAGTCATCTAAATGTAAAAGACTCACTCTCCCCTGTTTGATCAAAACTTTTCATTGCAAGGCACTCCTGTCTGAGAGGATTTTGTCTTTCAGTACTGGCGGAGGGAAGAAAACAAGCTATGCTATGAGTCATCCGAGGAGGGAGAAGTATTCAAATTATTTACTGAAATAACAGCATCAATGAAATCTACTTTGTTATGTGTAAAAGTCCTCTATTCAAAAATGTTATTTAGCTTAAGTATTTGCAACAAATTAATTAAAGATGCCTTTCGGAGTTCTTGTAAACAAAGAAGTTAAATTTATATTCAGTGTTTCTTACCACAACACAAACAAGTGGGACCCACTCCCAAAAAAATTCCTCCATAGCGCTACTAGCTCTCAGTACTCCGCAGGGTACCTTTAAAGTATCAAAGTATTTATTGTGCAGAATGGCTCCAGCGGAAGCATTACGGTATATTATCTATATGTATATATATGCATTAATGTGTTAACAGCATTAAGTGTCATAGTGGGTCAAAGTGGAGATAGTTTTACTTCTTTACTACTGTATAGATTATCTATAAAATTGCATCATATTTTTTTAAGATGATCAGATATTTTTTATGTAAAATCTTCATCTACAAATGAACTAGTTCATTGAGTATTATAACATTGCAAGTACAAGTAGCTCAGAATTGTACTTTAAACCAGATGCACTTTATCTTGATATGTGCATGTCAGCTGAGGGCTGCTTTCCAGGAAGTTTCTGTAATCAAAGAAACACACAGTCATATCAAACCCATCGTCATTTTTGCTGGCATCCCACCTTCTTCGGGACTTTTGGGAGTCCCCCTGGGCTACCAGTTTGGCAAGCACCCATGTAGGACATGCTGACTGACCCTAAATCCCATTGAGATGTGGGCTATTATGCAACACTCAGAGCTGCTTATGAATGCCAATTACGTCCGCGAACTCAATAGGGGACTGAAGAGGGATCGAGGCAAAGTAAGATAACATTCACGAAGATCTAACTGGAGATAAGCTACACCCTTGTGATTGAATTACAGATACACATGACTGACTGCAAAGATTAGTCCAACTTTAAAAATGTTACAGTACTTTCATCTTAAAGAAAATAAAGATACCTGAACCGCTGTAGAAGGTGACACAACTGAACATCAAGCACGAAAATGTCAATTTAAATTAAGATGAAGAATGTCGCCTAAATATCATAGAAATATCCCTTTGTGTCAAAATAGACAGCTCCATCTCAGAAGAAACGCGACCCTCCTTCAAGGTTTCATTCTGTTAGTAAAATATTAATCTCCCGGCCTGACCACAGGTTTGATCATTTCCACACCTCAGTGTTGCAGTGCTGTCTCCACCTCACGTGAAAACAGCGGCAGGAGGACTCACCAAACCGCTGAACGCAGTAATAATCTCCCCGTGATGAAACGCTGATCAGGAGGAGAGGAATTTCTCAAAAAAAAAAATTTAAAAAAAAGTTGTCAGGTCCGCTGATCAAAAATGATGTCTGACCTTCCCAGATGCAGATGCGGACGCGGCGCACCGCTGGATGAAAGGAGAGCGGCAGAGGTTACAGCTGGACAGACAGTCGGGTAGATGGATGGATGGATGGACAGATCCCGTCCGGACAGACCTCAGTCAGCTCTGACTGAGATGAATGAATCCCTAAAACGGAGGGTCAGCTGAAATATACAGAGCGGAGCTGCTGGAGTTGCCGACACTCTGCTGCCTCTGACCGGGCTGCTGCGTGCCGCTGCTGCACACTGAGGGGGGACAGCGACCTCTAGTGGAAGGAAGAAATAACACAAGCTCCAGGCTCATAAAGAGGAATCCACCCATTTAAACATGCATTGTACCTTAATATAATGAACTGACTATAGCCAAGGCTGAGGCAGATTATGTTTTGTGAAAAGCTGACGAAAAATGCTCCCTCAACATTTTCTTCAGTGAGGCTCTGAGAGAGAACCATATGACTCTCCTGGCTCCTGTATAAAGAACATCATGTAAAAAAAAATATGAATCAGTCAATAGAACGATCGCAAACAAATAACAAAAAGTGTATGGAAGTGTAGTATAGTGTAGTAGTGTGTAGTCTAGTAGCATGATAATATACTAAAATGGAAAAGAATAATAACTTTTTTATTCCCATACATAGTGCAGCGGTGTTTCAATTGGCCGCTGCAGGACATCCTCCCAGTTAAAGTCGAACAAAAGTGAAATTCTGCCCCCGCGTGGCAACACGCTGACATATAACCTTTTAAAATGTTAGGGCGAACTTGTTAGCACACAGTTACAGAGCGTATCATCACTGAGTGGGAGTCCTGGTGGATGTGCAGAAGACTCGGACCTGGACTCTGACTGCCATACAGAAATCCAAACACAAATCCACAGAGAACAGCTTCCCCTCTGGATCAGATGCTGTGAACCTTCATAATATGAATGACAATCAGAGCAGGCTTATATTTTCCACTATTGGCGAGTTTACTCATGCAGCAATCAAACGTGAAGGAAAGGTGGAGTTTGTTGACAGATTTCAGATCAATTTAGTCATTTATCTTTTCTCCATCAATAAAAACCCAAAGAACCTTGATTGACTTAAATGGAGTTAAAGGAAATGTAAGAATATATTATGCTATATAAGATTATATGGAATTATGCAATGTGTGCTTAAAGCCAGTTCTTGGTGCTCATTGCCCCCACAATGTCAATTCATACAAAATATGGAGATAAACATTCATTATCAAATGCTGTTCTCTAAAAGCTTATTTGATGAAGTATCGTTCTTACAAAATTAAAGCAAAACAGGTTTATGTCTAAAAGAAGTGAGAAGTCAACGTAGTTGAGGGTTAAATAGATTTATTTTGTTTTACTTTGAACTGTGGAGAGCTGCACAAAAATACTCATTTCAACTGGCAGTTACATAATTGATTAGACATCATGAGTCCTGACTGAAGGTGTGTAGGCTCCTTAGTAAAGTAATATAGCAACACACATCTACTGAAGCTTTGAGCAGTGATATTTTAATATGAAGTGCTG
Organism: Micropterus dolomieu; assembly: GCF_021292245.1. Taxonomy (NCBI): domain Eukaryota; kingdom Metazoa; phylum Chordata; class Actinopteri; order Centrarchiformes; family Centrarchidae; genus Micropterus; species Micropterus dolomieu. Next base: position 6,893,268 of record NC_060165.1, on the reverse strand, counting down.
TCAGTATGTTTCTAATCTGAAAGTTCTTTACTTCAGAATACATAAACACCATTTGGATCTAAAAGTGATTATAAATATGTTCCTGTCTGTCAGCCAAAGAAGCCAAAGGCGGTGCTCTTCAGACAGAACAACATGACCTCTGTGCTGGCAGTGAGAAAGAAGGCCTGGGTGGTTTTCTTCAGTGAGACTGGAGATGGTCAGCTCATTAAGGTGTGTATAATATAACAAAATATTACACTGCATCTCAAAATAATGACATGCAATCTCAAAATATTACTTTGTATGTTTAAAATAAATATTAACTTGGTATCAAAATATTGACAGAGAATCTCAAAATATTGACTTAGGATCCTTTTTTTGATGAAGGAACCCCGCTCTCTTAGGTCACCATCTCCGGGCGCACTTAGTGCATTATGAATTCAGATACCACTTAGGAAAAAGGGCGACCTCTGATAACAAGCTAGTTTCAACACTAGGTACTGGCCTGACCATCTGTATTGAATTTGTAACTCCAGATTCAAAAGTTCCCTAGTCAACCCCCCTTCCCCACTCGCTTCAGACTCCAGAGAGCAGGGCACTGAACACATAACCTGGAATGAGCTCCTTAAAGGGCCAGTTTGCTGATTATCTGTAATGAGGTGTGTTAATGTAGGCAGGGTGGATATTAAAGTAAGTAAATACTAACTTACCAGTCCAGAAGAGGGGGAAGAAAACAAAGGCAAAAAACGAGACGAAAAACTCTTTCTAGTTTTCTTAAGGCGTCCACCCAAAGAGAAACTTATTTATTTTCAACATGCCCCAACAAGTTTTGCTCAGAGCTCTAGGGTCAGCAACTTAAATAAAGAAATAGACAAACAATTCTCAAACAATCACTGGCTATCAGGACTTGATCATCACATTGATTGGTTTTTACATTACTTTTCATTTTATGGGTAGATGGTCCTTCTGTCCAGTAGTTGCAACACCCCTTTGCCTCAGTTCACAAACAATTTTCCAAATAAGGTAATAAAACATATCATGCAAATCTCTAGAACTCATGTTCGTATAATCCTTTAAATGTTTAACACATAAAGGCCAAATATAGTAGGCCACACTTCTCAAACAAAATACATGAACATCCCTTCTCTTCTATAATCTTAAATGCATGGACAAAAAAAACAAAATCAGTTTTAAATGCATCACTCCAAATGCAGAATACATTAAATTCATGTCAATTCATGTCATCACTCATTCTCCTCATTTCTTTCTGGCTTCAAAAGGAGAGAAAGGCCTCCCTTGCTCCTATAGTCACAAAATGAAGGTGCTTATCTTTTAACAACTGTTGATGTCACATTAGCATATAGTGCCTTCTTTGATGATCAAACCAATTATTCAGACATCAAAAAACAAGTTTTTAAATGTATTAATGAATATTATAAACTCCAATAATATAGATTTAAAAAATGAAAACTCTGGACCCTCTTCTTATTTTCGCACCTCCTTTCACGCCTCTGTCATATTTATCTAAAGGGTCCAGTTGCCTGCAAGAGCGGACTTTCACTTCCTCTTTACTGGACATCAACGTCTAATCTGAAATATGATCATGTACAACCATAGGTCTCCGGAGGCAAAGCAAAGGTCAGCACAAAAGAGACTGCAGAGACACATTAAAATATAAAACAGTATACCAAGCAACACATCTTTCTTACTTTAACTTTGTACTTCTGCAATCTGAGCTAAGCAGTCAACAATTATCGCTTGTATATGTGTCAGGTAGTCAAACAGTATCTAAGAAGGCCCCCCAAGAAGCAGAACCAATTGCTTCCAATGTCCTTTTCTTCACATTTATCTCATTCTCACAACAATGTACAGTAATATTTATTATGTCACCAACAAACCAGTGTCAAATCTGTTCTCTTGTGAAGTTATCCATGCAGTTGCCGTCAGGGCTAACTTCAAATCGTACAGGAACAGCGCTGACAGATAGAAAACTGTGGCTTAAGACCATAAAGAAAAAATTTAATGAGCAGTTAAAGTGTTTACCTATCTTCATCTTTGCCTGCTTTCATTTGATATTGATTGATTCATCACTCTAAGTTACTAGACTGATTTTATAATTATAAGATCTGAAATTATTTGAATGTGATAACTGCAGCAAACTGTGAGAAGTCATATATATTCTGAATAACTTAACACTGAGTAAGGATGTTCTGCTGTGTTCTTAAAATTGTCTTTTTTCAGTTAGCCTATATCATTTCACATCCTAAGTTAAAGAGAAGACCAATCTTAAACTGAGACAATTTTTTTTCATGTTTTGTCTTTTTATCTGAGGCACTTTTTGCAGTCTGATCATACTAAATACTGTTGAACATGACATGACATAGGCCTACTATAATTCTTAACAACTTTAAAGCAACATAGTGTCAGCAGCTGTGGCTGATCAGTAATTAGCTAAGATAACTGCTTGTTAAACCAAAATGTCTCATTTTCAGTCTAGACAATTAACACACACATACAATATATAAATCAGACAGCTTGTTGTTGGAATGCACCTCACTTTAAATTAGGCTGTCTCCCTGTTTGTAGTAAGATAGTTTAATGTCTCAAAAAGCTCTGTATTAAACGCACAGAAATTAAACTTATGTGTATCTTCATATCTAACTGTTTTTGTAATAACAACAATGATGCACATTTTCCAGAATGGCAGGTTAATGTTTAATTAACATCATTAATGAAACATTAGCAGCCATTATGCACCTTTACAGTGAATGTCAGGTAGACCTCATACATTTCTTCTCTTCACCAGAAGAACCTTTTCTCACACACATTCTCCTCCTTCTGAGACCTCCTTCATCCCTGCCAGCGTCTAACTACCACAGAAACCAATGCGTTGCATGCATGTCAGGTTTACAGCTTAGTGTGAGGCCACAGATAGACCACATAAAGCTATGCTACTTCTACAGAGTCACCGCATTTCAACTGGCAGGAAGCATAGCTTTGCTGTTTTCTAGTCGCCTACAGATGTTCTATTTATAGAAGTTGCAAATGCAGTGTTAGTTGTTGACCATGATGTTTATTTAACTTTTCAGAAGCAGCATTTGTGGTTGGAAAAAATTTTTAATTGTTAAATAGGCTGAGTTTCAGGATGTAGGTAACATATCACAAAATCATAGACAACTTTCAGTGGAGTAGGCTGTTAGTTTGATTATGCCTTCTTTCCAGTCCAGCTTTGCTTTGCACCTACAACAAAAGACAGCAGCTCAGTCTCTCAGAAGCAAAACATTCTTGCTGTGAAGCATGATATGGGTAACTAGAGAATGTTACTAGCGGGTTTCTGATACAATTCAGCGACACTAAGTTAAACAGTGGCCATCCATTATGATGCCTGCTTTAAATGTCCAGTGTGTAAAACTTTAGGAGGATCTATTTGTAGAAATGTAATATAATATACTGTAGGGGAGACCGAGCATGGTTGTAACACTTTTTGCTTCAGTAACTATAACTCACTGAATTTTTTAGCTAGAGTTCTCAAATTTTTATACAAAGTACCCACATTTGTTCACTACAAATGGCACAAGAATATCACAGACCTCGTGAGTTGATGTCAAATGCATTGTGTTCCCTTGTTAGAACCTACCCCAATAGCAGGGTAGGTTGTAACACATGCTGGAGTAAGTTGTAACAATCACACAAAAGAATCTGAAATAGATGCCACACTAAAAGAAAGAATAAAAGAACAATGTTTCTCTCTTGCTGTAACAGACTCACACGCATGTACAAGTATGTGTATGTAATTTATCTATAGAATAAACTTACTTAAAAGTATACTTAATACATACTACTAAAATGTAATTAATTAAAGAACATCTCTGTACATCTTTAGGTCTAACTAAAAAGAGGTGTGTGTGTGTGTGTGTGTGTGTGTGTGTGTGTGTGTGTGTGTGTGTGTGTGTGTGTGTGTGTGTGTGTGTGTGTGTTCGTATTCAGAGTCACAGTCAGTGCTTGAAGTGGGCCGGTATTCACCGGTACGTATACCAGCACTTCTATGTTTTACTCTTTGGCGTTGTTGCGCACAGGCACTTCCCACAAGCTGCCCATACACTTTTCTACCCTCTCCCCCATATGGAGTATGGAACAGGTCGAGTGACGATACACACGCCAACATGTGTCCAACATGTGAATGGGGAGGACTGGTCACAGTGCTGACAAACTAATGCTGGAAATCCTGGAGTGCAGGTTTGGTGGGCCAAGACTGCATAGGGCAATATGGAAAATATTCAAATCAAGAAACTACCTAGTTTTATGTATCATGGATGGTTGTAACACATTTTAAAGATGTGTTACAACCCACCCCACCCCTGTCAGCCAATGTTTAGCTAGCTGTATTACCATAGCGGTTTGAAATTAGAAAGGAAAAAATACATCACATGTTGCCTGAGACACTATATTTCAATCTAATATAAGTGAAACAATTCTATCTGCAATAGTATAGATACTAAACAAAAAATAGTCAAAAACTAAAATAGTCAGTAAAGTCAAAAACTTTACTTTCTTACCTCAAAATCATTTTTTTCTCTATATATTCTGAATATGCCTGTTTCCAGATTTGATAACCACCATGCCTGATTGGGGAGGAAAGGGGTAAATACTGAAATGATCACCTAACTCCCATCTCATCTCTATTTGGTGGAATTGGTGTTGTTACAACTCTCCCCGTTTTACAAGCATACCTGGTCTCCCCTACATAACTATGTTTTCAGCAGTGTATAAAGACATAAAGAACTGTTATGGGGTTTTTTTTAACCTTAAAATGAGCCATTTCTATCTACACTATTACATGGAAGTCGCCATGTAGTGCCAACCATGTTTCAACATTAGCCCAAAAGGACATATTTCTCTACAGAGCTCGTTTCGTCACTACATTTTATAAGTAGGTGTGGTGTCAGAATAATCAAAATATTGTTTTTATTTTCTTTATTGCAAAAAGATGAATAAAGTGTACATGGGGCATAAAGAAGTATACAGAACACAGATTTATAAGAAGACACAAATATTAAAAACTTTGCCAGGGGAAGTCGTTATTATATAAAGATATTAAAAGAGGACCATATGTTGACAGCCTTTTGGTTGTTTGAATTAGGAAAAAAATTGACATAATATATTGTAGATGTCTGCGTATTGTATATACGCTCCGATAATGCTAATCCAACACATCTTCGTAACGTTCATGTTGATTCCACTTTCCAACTTCCAACACGGGCAATGGGATCATGCCAGGAACATATGAATACAGAGTAAGCCATTGGTTGCAATTTTGCAGCACTCACTACTAGTTGCCATGAAAGCTTACACACTAAACTATCCAGCTCAAGTTAATTCCATCCATCCAATAGTAGATTGATGAAAGAATCAATGAAAGTTTAAATGCTTTTTTAATTAAAATTCAGTTTGTGTAAAGGGTGGAAATTAATGTTCAAATGAGTAACCGATTTATTTATTCATTTTCATTGGAAGATTATCCTAGCCAAGGCCGGTAACATTGATAAAAAGATTTCAATGCATTTACTATCTTACCATTACCATCTTCACTAAGACAGATAAAAATAGCTACTGTAAAAAGACTCTGTCAGTCACAGCTCAGCTTTGGGAAGGAAAAAGATATGGTACAAGATGATTAGAATTAGAGAAAAAGAAAGAGAGAAGGTGATGGAGATGAGAGAGGAGGAGTAGGAGCAGCCCACTGTGACCAGGATATGATTAGCATTATGTCACTGTGCTGTTCAACACAAACAAAAACTGACTTTCTGTTTTGCTGTTAATTTCACAGGCTTACCTGCTTTACTCCTCTCTATTAACCAAAAGAATCTTGCTCATATTTGCTCTGCGACCTTTTCCTCATCTAATGCGCTCACATTTTCTCTTGAATGTTTTGACTGAGGGACACTGCACAAATTACGCACGACTCCAGTGACAGAGAGCAAAGTGCCACGAAGACCGTCATTGTGTGAGCGTTTTGCTGCCACCGCTGCAAGAAGATGATCCTGCTGTCTGGTCTGTTGCTCATTCTCTGGGGAGAACCGGGTCGGTGCCTGGAAGAGGGAGGAAGCTTTACATTTCATGGAGATTTCCGCCACTTCGCCGTGGCCACCAACACGGTTTACATCGCTACAGAGGAGAGGCTGTACCAGCTGAGCCACGACCTGACTCTGATCCAGAGTCTGACCCAGAGAGGAATCTTGAAGGTGGGGCCTGAGTCCGGTGATGAGCAGTTTTACCGGGTTTCTGAGACGGATGAATGGAACGCAACTTTCGGTGTCAACATTTTATTGCCGTTCGTTGAGAACAACGCTGTGATCAGCTGCGGTGTGATCAAGTGCGGCTACTGCGAGCTGCTGGACCTGCAGAACATTTCCAACGTGCTGTACAGGGAGCACATCCAGGTGGGGCCCGCAGGGCGCAGCAACGCGTCCGTCGGCTTCCTGGTAGATGTGGAGAAGACTCGGACCCGGCCCGAGACTTATATTCTGACTGCCTTACAGCAACCCGACAAAACCACAGAGACCAGCTGCCTCTCTGAAACAGCTTCTGTGAACCTTCATAATACGAACAACAAGCAGACGGGAGAAATATTTTCCATTACGGGGGAGAATACTAAACCTGTGATCATACATGAAGGCGAGGTGGAGTTTGTGGATGGATTTCAAAAGAATTTAATCATTTATCTTTTCTCCAACGTGCCATCAGAGGACAAAGGAAACAAAGTCCGTCTCATTTGGCTTAAGGGAAGAACAAGCAAAGCCGAGACTCTCAGGTCGCTGCGGGGCGCGACTCTCAGTATCTCTGATGGTGGTAAAGGCAGCAGACTCGTGGCCTCCTCGGTGATCCCGGGTGGGCCGCCGGTGCTCTGGAGCGGCGTGTTCAGTGTGGACGGAGGACAAACCGACACCGAGCTGGTAGTGTTTGACGTCAGCCCTGATCTCACCGGAGCGGCCGATGCGGATCCAGACTTCTGCATCACCTGTCCTGAGAAGTCAAGATCCACGGTGGGTCCTGATATTGTTCATCTTGAAAGTTCTACAAAGTTAGAAAGTTGTAACAAAAACAATCCAACGAACCTTGTTTGACTTATGGAGTTAAAGTAAATGTTAGACTATTTTACTAATTTAGATAAATGTCATTATGTGTTTAAAGCAAGTTCTCTGATTCGCATAATGCCTATTTCCTTTGGGGACACAAACTCAAAGATTCTCACAATGTCTAAAAGCTCATTTGATTAAGCAAATAAGTTCCCTTGACTTTAAAACAAAATTAATTCCAAATAGTTTTATGTCTAAAAGAAGTGAGAGGTCAAAATAGTTTGAGACAACTGCACAAAAATACTCATTTCAACTGGCACTTCCATAAGTCCTGACTGAAGGTGTTTAGGCTCCTAAATGTAATATATCAACATACATCTACTGAAGCTTTGAGATAGTTTAATATGAAGTGCTGTCAATATGTTTCTAACCTGAAAGTTCTTCACTTCAGAATTCATAAACACCTTTGGATCTAAAAGTGATAATAAATGTGTTTGTGTCTCAGCCAAAGCCTCTGAAGCCAAAGGCAATGCTCATCAGACAGAACTACATGACCTCTGTGCTGGCAGTGAGACAGAAGACCTGGATGGTTTTCTTCATTGGGACAGGAGATGGGCAGCTCATTAAGGTGTGTATAAAAAGTGATATGCATTCTGTCCAGTAAAATTGCAAAAGATTATGCAACAAGATATTTAGTTCTACTCATTAAATAAGTAACTTGAGTGATGTTACAGTGATGTGAAGAAGTGATTTTTCACCAGCTGAAAATATATTTAAAATAAATGGTAAGCATGAAAATATGTTCTAAAATGCTTGTTATAATTTTATTTGGGAACCGTAATGTATTTTTTTTTTTTTTTTTTACCTCGTTCTGTTACTACTTTATAAGTGCAGGGGGTGTTTTCAGATTATTTCAGTCTGGAAGTTTTTAAAATCTTCTTAGAGTCTGCAAAATAATGTCCAACTCTTGGTAGGAAATTACCAGCTTCATCTCTTTTCTATGTACTCGGTCATACTTACATCACATTCTTCCTTACATCACGGATATAAAATTATTAATGTGCTGCAGGGCCTCTTTAAACGCATTCACTCACACCCAGGACAGGATTTCACTGAGGCCATGAAGGCCGTGGCCACCGTTTGGCTTTATATCCCTCAAAAAATTAAATACCCTGCGGTCATAGTGGCCTTGATACACTAGTAAAAAAGAAATATACTTAAGTAGCACTTTTTTTGGATTCACTTATATTTGAATTGTACTATACTAAGCGTATATTAAATGTGTTATTTTGGAACAACTTAAAAGTATGTTAAGTGTCATTTTAGAAATACTTAAAGTCAACTTTAAGATAATTGCAATATATTTTAATATACTTAGTTAAAATGGACCTATTTTAAGTACCTTTACTGTAATTTAAATATACTTTTTTAAATTTAACTTAAAATAGCCTTTTGTGCTATACTTGAAAAACAGTTTAAATATATTTTAAATGTGTTCCCTGAACATTTTTATTAGCATTTCAGCATATTAGTAATTTATTACTAGTATACTTCAAGAGCCACTATTAATATATTGGGAAGCTGCTTTATGAAACCATTCAGTATGAGAATAATGCATTATTAATGCATTAAAAATATTCCCTTTTAGAATAATAATAAAAGTCAGTTTAAAATGTATTTTACAACACACATACAGACAACTAAAAAACTTTAATTTTGTGTACATTACAAAAATAAATTTCTGTACATTAAAAGGTACAGCAGCATGTATCACATCTTGACCAAAATACCTTGAAATAAAAATAAAATCAGTAAAATGATGACATATGATCAGTATTACTGAAAAGTACACTATACACATCACATCATTAATGTTATCCATGGGGATCCCTTATACGGTTCGGACTCTGGGCACGGCTCAGATGACCTCACGGCAAGCCGTCCCACTTCTGACACCATATGTGGCCAAAGGCGAGAGAACAGTCACCCTGCCCAGATTCAAACACAGGCCTACAGGGTACCAAATATGCAACTTTGACAGCAACGCCAAAGAGCCAGGCTCGTTGGTATGGCAGTCCAAGCACTTACTCAGCTGTAGTGAAGGTACTCCGTCACAAGCATACAGTACAAATAGTGGAACCAAACTGAAACTGAAAAATGTCACGATCCTTATCCTTGGAGTGGAGGGTCGGTATCTTTGAGTAGGACTCGTTGCATTTTCTGTGACTGCAGACACTATGGGATTTGGAAACTGCTTTATCACACAGCATCTGTGGAAGGCAAAAGGAAATATTTTGCCTATCTCAAAGCAATATTACCTCTAATTAATTAACAACCATTTTTTATTTTGTTTAAAGTTGCTGAAACACAATATGACATCATGTCTAACTGTTCTGATAATGCTAACTGTTTAGGTTCAGGTGAAATGGTTTTCCACAAGGGACCCCTCCCAGTTAATGTTCAGTTCTTCCATTATAACATGATCAAAAACATTACATAAACATACTGTACATTCAGCCAAGGAGCTGTATATGATAAAATGTTATTAAACAGGTACATTCAGATTTGCTTAACAACTGTTCTGTCTATGTCATTTCACATTAACACAACAGTCAATTTGTGAAGTACAAAAGTAGCCATTTACTTAATGTAGAATATTTGTTTATTTAGTCTGACCCCGTTGACATGTATTGAGAGCAAGAACAGTGGTGTGCAGGAGCCAGACATACCTATGAGCACATTGAGCTTGTGAGGGTCCAGCTGGTCCTTTGAGGTTTTCGTGGCCTCTGAGCCATCTGAGTGAGGCAATGATCCCAGGAAGCCGAAAAAGAAAAGAAATGCAGTTACAAATGAGATATAATAAATATTCAGTTAGGCCAGTACTTCCACCTAGTTTAGTTCTTCATTTGCGTATCATTATAAACACTGTAATTCTTTTCTTATAGCAAATCTTTATTATTATTCTTTATTTAATTTTCTTGAGCTAAGACAGGAAATTCCAACTCTGGGTTTAGCATTAAGTTGGTTAAAGTTGGCAAAGGGTAGGTTCAACTTTTATAAATTGAATACAGGATCTATGACCATACAAATGGACATAGTTGAGCAGTATTTTACATAACATCACATGCTATTATATCGTATGGTCAGGCATTGCAGTACATAAAAACATTATTTCAAGCGCGTCTTAAAACAATTCTCACATACCCGTGTACACTTTAACAATGCTGTTATAACTGAGTTATTGGTCACTGTAATAATTCCCCCTCCATGGTTGCAGTGAAGAGAAATCTCTAAAAACAGTGTACCTTTAGAAGATATCCACTTTTGAATAGTCTAACACAGATGCTTAGCTGATGATTCATAGTAGCTTCAGCTAAACTTTAGAATGAATTTATACAAAAATGACAACTGTGGTGATGTCTTTAGACTACATGGGCAGGAATAATGATAACTTACTGTAAACATGGACATGTGTTTTGACATGTGCATTGTATATGACCGAAATTTTAGTAACATTAAAAACTGCCTTACAGCAAAAAGCAACACATTACTGTAACGTTATTTGCGTTTCTTTTGTAACGCGTTACTCCCAACACTGTTTATAAGGCAGACGAAAGTCGCTGTCCCGATAATGAAGCTATTAAAATGCTAACTAACAAATATATTAATCCACGTGCTAGCATTAGCTAATGCACACCAGAGCTATCCACCAAGGAAAATATTTCCAAACCCAGAGTGAGCTCAACTTTTGTTAACTTACACAAACTGTGTTGTCTTGCTAACAATAACAAACTTAAGTTACCAAGAAAGACGATTTTGACAGGTGTCGTGCCAAGGTCGTTATCCCCGACAGAAAGTGTTTCCCCTGCCGCGGGAGCGCGCGTGCATTCAGCGGTGAAGGCGGACCTTCGACTTCAACAAAGTGAATGAAAAATATACCATGTGAATTGTTTAATTTATCGTTTTAATATTGTTTTATTAACGAGGTTTGTGTAGAGCAAGCTAGCACTTATAAACATTTTTACAGGCTTACGTTAGGCTATGTGTTAACGAACTTCGTAGCCTATTATTCATTGCACTCAATTGAGAATGTCTACACAAGATGAGCATTTAGTTTCGCTTCAAAAGCAAACATTTATTTCGCGATAGTCTAGTGATGTTATAAATGACCACATAGTCGATCACTTTGTCATCCATGTTACTGTTTAGACGCTAGATTCAGACAGTCACCTTTTCAAGTAAGCTGCTCCTACATACTATCGATACAGTATCAACATCACTGTAATCAGTTTAACACTTTGCTCGCCTCAACGTTACATCTCCATGACTCGAAATGTAAATTAAACTGAATGCAGCATTGTAGACAACATTTTCTCCTTGTAATCCATGTTTCCATTGCATGGCCTTTGGATATTGCTGGAAATTGTCCCCCTCCTTAAAGGGTAAATTATTATCATAACAATTTATTGATGCATTGCATTTAAACATAACTTTTTCATACACAAAAAGTATGTATCCCCCCTTTATAATGCACAGATGATGGCCTACTGTCAAGTTTTTAAATTTGTGTATACTTCACATCATGACTAATAACAGGGGTGAATATGGAGATGTTTATCTTTTCTTAGGAAAGGTTAAGGCAACTTGAATCATCTGTGCATTATGGAGGGGGGATACATTTTATGGCAAGTTGAAAATACAGTCTGAAATAATTTGTATCCCACAATAACTTTTGCTTCAGGAGGCCGCGCCCACGACTTCACGGCAGGGACTGACGCAGTACGGCAAGAAATACACGGTTTGGAGCAGGAAATCCACAAATTAAAACTTAAGAAACAAAATATTATGTTGTTTTGACACATTTAAATAAAGATTAAATGTTTAGTTTCACTACTAGAGCCCATCCCCGGCATAAATGTTCCAAAATATTGTGCATTTTAATATTACGAGATTATACTTTTGGAAACAATTTAATACTTTATTTTCGATGATTTAAACTGGACACATTTTTGACAAAATATTCAACGCGCTTAAATCTGGATACGAGCTGTCAGATGAGCCATAAACAGTTCAGGTCCAGTCCGCCAGCCAGTGCTGTAGTCAGGGGGACCACCGTGCGCTGTCAGCCTCGCTGGAGCGGACCAGTGCGCGCTGTCAGCTCCAGAGGAGGATGCGCTCATCCCGGAGGAGCAGGGCACGGGCCAAGAGCCTCTCGCTGAGCGTTAACTTTGATGAACGGAGGACATACGGACAGATACTGGGCGGTGTACCCCCAGTGTGAAAAGCAAGCCTTCATAATGTTTTGTGGCTTTGGGAAACAGTGCTCTGGGTCCTGGGACTATTACGCACGGACTTGGATCTGACCATCCGCGGTGAGTACTCACTGTAACTTTTCTTTTATGTTCAGAGTGAAACATTGTCCAAACACAATGATGAGCTGCACCACGTCTGTTTGTGGAGCGCGTTCCGTGCAAACTAGAAGTTTTTGTCTGTTCCTAGAATTATAAATTGGCTACTTGTGGTGCTCCAAGAGATAGATTTAGCACTGCTAAAACGCCCATCAAAGTTAAGTCCCAAATAAGCTCCGAATTAAAGTATGTTGCTCTGATAAAAAGCTGCTCCATCACCTCCGGGACTGGGCTTTACGCACTGACCCAGGACTCACACATGAACCGGGATAAGCGTGCACCAGAGTCCGGGGACGCGGGGCCTTTAGCAGGGGTGTCGGTGCTCGCTGTTGCTGTCATAATATAAAGTTTGTCTTATAATAAATGCAGGGCTTTGTGCGCGACATGTCTGTGCCAGCCTCACCTAAAGGGCGTGGGGCTGTGTCCATTACGGCAGCCAGTCTCAGTGCTTCAAGCCATCCGCTTATGCTCTTCGTTGTTAGTATGCAGTATTTATTTACCTACCAACATTTTTTGCTCATAGCCTTTTCATTTGAAGGTACACATTTTATTAAAAGCAAACCCAAATAGAAGGCACCTAAAGCTACGATAAAATAGTCCAAATACAAATCAAAGCATGTTTTGACTGATCACATATTATATAGGCTGTATAAAGTCCATGTTGCTCAAATATAAACACCAAAATTAATGTTTCAAACGTTGTTTCTGTTACAGTGGGTCATAATATATCATATCTTTTAGTTTGTCCGTGCGTTTTGTGGTGTTAGGAATTGTGTTTCTGCGCTTTTCCGCACTAACTCAAAACTTGCTACATGTACACCACCTCCTGAGCTGGCGTAGGATTTGAGCGTGCCGTACGCCAACGTCCATATTGATTAATCTCAAAGTCACCGTGGTTTTGGGTGGACGCCAGGTGGACGCTGGAAATTTGGTGTAGGCACTTTTCATAAATGAGGGCCATTGTGTCTACAATTAATGGCCGCTTATAAACTACTGTAAGTCAACATCCTCCTGACTCTCAAATCAATAAACTGTAACCTGTTTTTAACTTACAGAGCACAACCATAATGTGCAATGCAATCACTGACAGCTTAAACTATAAGCTACAGTAAGTCAACACACCACCAGACTCTCAAACCGGTGTAGGCTAGTCCCCATCTCTGCTTGCTGCTTATTTCACTATGTTTCTGTTATCAGTTTTTAATCCTTTTTAGGTTTCTTGCTTGTTACAACATTGTAGCATCGATTATACCGATATATCTTACTGTGTTGTATTATCACATTTTAGGGATTAAGTAGCCTCAATATGGGTCTGGGTCTGAATATGGGCCGTTTTTTTCCAAAGCAACTTAATTCCTCTGGAGAAATAGGAAGCATGCGCCGTTGCGAAAAAACTGCCTGCACGGCCACCCTTTTATGCGAACACGCACCACCTCTGATTAAGTTAACACGGACTCAACTAACCAACATCTTATCCACCTTCGTAGTACCACTTCTAACCGTTTAACTCCAGTGTAGGCGGTCAGAGTTTGTCAACCCTGAGTTTGCCTGATAACAGCTGACTCTGAATAGGTTAAAATCCCTTCATAGTACAGGCCACTGGTCAGAGCCAATGTAAACTGTGTATTCCCCATTGTCAAACTGGTCTCCGTTGGCATCGGAGACTGTGTTTGGTTCACTGGGAGGCTGCTGAGCCAACACAGTCTCACTCCCTACTCGTCAAATGTCTGACGCATGGTCAAGGGACCCTGGCGTCACTTTTTTGACGCACTGGGTATACCTTCGGCTTCATTTTTCAACGTGCGGGGCAGTCCAATAGACTTCTATAGAACTCAACAGCGTTGAAATTTGACGTCTTGGGTCGATCACCAAACCGCAACCCGTTGTCTGCCTTGTGGGTCGAGACAACAATAAATAAAAATAAAAAGGAATACGCTACCAAAAATTATCTATGCCAGGGCGATTCAAATGCCCCCCAACTGGTGTTTGATGTTTAAAAACCCTCGCAATCTGATATCAAAGGGCCCTCAAAAGCTAAGCGCGTTCATCAGCGGTGAGTTTAACAACGAACATGGTGTGCAACCACATTCAGCGGTGAGTTTAACAACACTCAACTGCAGGTAAAACGGCGTTCAGAGGGGAGTTTGACCAAAGCAACGCACAA
>NC_060165.1:6853783-6878541 GCF_021292245.1 Micropterus dolomieu | reverse complement strand
TACTATGAATCATCAGCTAAGCATCTGTGTTAGACTATTCAAAAGTGGATATCTTCTAAAGGTACACTGTTTTTAGAGATTTCTCTTCACTGCAACCACGGAGGGGGAATTATTACAGTGACCAATAACTCAGTTATAACAGCATTGTTAAAGTGTACACGGGTATGTGAGAATTGTTTTAAGACGCGCTTGAAATAATGTTTTTATGTACTGCAATGCCTGACCATACGATATAATAGCATGTGATGTTATGTAAAATACTGCTCAACTATGTCCATTTGTATGGTCATAGATCCTGTATTCAATTTTTAAAAGTTGAACCTACCCTTTGCCAACTTTAACCAACTTAATGCCAAACCCAGAGTTGGAATTTCCTGCCTTAGCTCAAGAAAATGTAATAAAGAATAATAATAATAAAGATTTGCTATAAGAAAAGAATTACAGTGTTTATAATGATACGCAAATGAAGAACTAAACTAGGTGGAAGTACTGGCCTAACTGAATATTTATGATATTTCATTTGCAACTGCATTTCTTTTCTTTTAGAGCTTCCTGGGATCATTGCCTCACTCAGATTGCTTAAGGCGCTTTCAGACCAATCGGGCAGTGAGTTTCCCTACACAGTCAATAGAAAGACGCGTAGAGCCGAAATATTCTGTCGGGCGGCGTGAAGTGACGCGATGGGGGCAGGGGAGTTGAATATTTTAAACTCAAGCAAAGTAGTTGCATGACGCTGAGTCGAGATAGCCTATCAGTGTTGAGATTGTCCGTACCTCACTGAGGCTTCAGAGCATTGTGTGGAGAGGGCCAGGCAGAGCGGGGGATCTAAAATCTGCTGGCCGGCTGAGAGCTGCTAAACTTGGGGAAGAGGAGCATGCAGCAGCGCTGCAAACATTGGACAATTAAACACCCGTAGTCGGTGGGATTCTGCTCTGACAACTACAACGATTACTCGCGGGAGGAGCTTGGAGTTAACTGCTTTTATTAAATTAGCTTTTTACTTTAGTTTTTGGGATTTCAACGTTGATTTTTCTTCTCTGCATCATGTTGTAGTTATTTCGGCATCAGTTTGATCCGTTTATTGCTATTTAATCACGGCAAAATGTTTACTTTGGGTTCATACAGTTGTAGTAATGACGAGTTGTGTTTATTCACGTTATCGCGTTAAAATCGCCTTCTCTCTTTGTGTGTGAACACTTGCAGTAAATGTACTCACACGAGGAAAGCGCCGCAAGGCGAAAATTCGCGGTTGGTCTGAATGCACAATTAGAGGCCACAAAAACCTCAAAGGACCAGCTGGACCCTCACAAGCTCACTGTGCTCATAGGTATGTCTGGCTCCTGCACACCACTGTTCTTGCTCTCACTACAAAATAACACATTTAATATACGCTTAGTACAATTCAAATATGATAAGTGAATCCAAAAGTATATTTCTTTTTCACCACGAGAGACTTGACTCTTGCTCAGAATTGTGAGCATGTCTGGCAGCAAGTGAAGAGGCCATCCGTTGTCAACCACTTATCCTGCGTACAGGGTCGCGGGGCCCAGCTGACATCGGGCGCAAGGCGGGGTACACCCTGGACAGGTCGCCAGTCCATCGCAGGGCCACACATAGACAAACAACCAATTTAAGGTTGGCCTGCATGTCTTTGGATGGTGGGAGGAAGCCGGAGCACCCATGCAGATTCAAACCGTGGGTTCGACGTTCTTGCTGTGAGGTAACAGTGCTAACCACCGCACCACCGTGCTGCCTGTAAAGGCAATCATTAGTGAGACAATACATTTATTCTTGTAATCAATATGAGTCAGTGTTAAAGATCAGTTCTGAAGGGGGTGGGAAACGCTAGTATAGCCTACTGGTTAGTTTGGATATATTCTGAATCCTAATTGATAATTTGAAAATACAAACTAACATATTTTCATACTTTGTGTTTGAAGTTCCCAAAGCTGACACTAGATGTCAGCCAGACGTTAGATTTTTATCTTTGCTGCTAAACATACACAAATAAATACACAATAAAATACACAAATTTCTTCCATATTCATGCATGAAAAAAAGAATTGAACAGTCTAAAGATCATCACATAAACTCAGATGTCAGGATGATGTTAAAACTTTAAATGGTCCAATGTCACATTTGTTGAGGAAAGTGAGGAGGCATCATTTACAGCATTTTCTCAGAGCTCTCTGCATATGGCACTAAATCACACTGTAGCCTATTGTTTCTTTCACCTAAAACGGGGGATGTCGGATAGGCATCAAATATGCCATGCAAATCACTGTCAGATCCCTTTAATTGATGGTTAAGGACAATTCTCATATCGCATGGGCCATATAGCTTCACTCAGAAGTCCCTGCCGCCGTATTGGTTCTTCTTGATGTGGATATCATCATGTGAATTGTTGAAAGTGGATTTATCAAACGCCCGGGGGGTTAGACTAAAATTGTATGAAATTATTTTGAAAACTTGTAGGACACTTACAGTTGAGTGAAAACATTAATGCTGCAAAAGAGAATATTACCTCATAATATCTCAGAAATAAATAAAGTGTTAGTTTTCGGTTTCGCTGGGCCCGCTCCCTCCCACTTTCAGCACTTCTCCTTTCACCAGAGGCGCACTGCGCTTTTACGCACGACTCCAGTGACACTGGCAGAGAGCAGAGTGCCATGATCGTCATTGTGTGAACGTTTTGCTGCCACCGCTGCAAGAAGATGATCCTGCTGTCTGGTCTGTTGCTCATTCTCTGGGGAGAACCGGGTCGGTGCCTGGAAGAGGGAGGAAGCTTTACATTTCATGGAGATTTCCGCCACTTCGCCGTGGCCACCAACACGGTTTACATCGCTACAGATGAGAGGCTGTACCAGCTGAGCCACGACCTGACTCTGGTCCAGAGCCTGACCCTGAGAGGAATCTTGAAGGTGGGGCCTGAGTCCGGTGATGAGCAGTTATACCGGATTTCTGAGACGGATGAATGGAACGCAACTTTCAGTGTCAATGTGGTGTTGCCGTTCGTTAAGAATAAAACTCTGATCAGCTGCGGTGTGATCAGGTGCGGCTACTGCGAGGTGCTGGACCTGCAAAACATTTCCCACGTGTTGCATAGCGAGGCCATCCAGGTGGGACCCGCAGGGCGCAGCAATGCGTCCGTTGGCTTCCTGGTGGACGTGGAGAAGACTCAGACCCAGCTCGAAACTTATATTCTGACTGCCTTACAGCAACCCGACAAAACCACAGAGACCAGCTGCCTCTCTGGATCAGCCGTTCTGAACCTTCATAATACGAATAAAAACCAGAATGGAGATATATTTTCCCATGGTGGCGAGACTTCTCAAGCTCAGATCAAACGTGAAGGCGAGGTGGAGTTTGTTGATGGATTTCAGATCAACTTAACCATTTATCTTTTCTCCAACGTGCCATCAAAGGACAAAAGCAAAAGAGTCCGTCTTATTTGGCTTGAGGGAAAAACAGGCAAAACCCATACTTTTAAGTCGCTGCGGGGCGCGACTCTCAGTATCTCTGATGGTGGTAAAGGCAGCAGACTCGTGGCCTCCTCGGTGATCCCGGGTGGGCCGCCGGTGCTCTGGAGCGGCGTGTTCAGTGTGGACGGAGGACAAACCGACACCGAGCTGGTAGTGTTTGACGTCAGCCCTGATCTCACCGGAGCGGCCGATGCGGATCCAGACTTCTGCATCACCTGCCCTGAGAAGTCAAGATCCACGGTGGGTTGTTGTAATAGCCTAAACAAACGGGGTTTGAGTGTTAAGATATTGTTGTTTCCACCTGTTGCAGTAGTCTCTCATCTGCAAATAAGAATCTACAGTAAGGCAGATCACTTTATTATTAGGCTATGTGGTCATCAAAGATAAAAAACTAAACACATATCAGATGGGCTTATTTCACTGTAAAGACAAAATTGTTCTACATGAGAATAATGTTAGGATTGGACAGAAACTTAAAATAGCATATATTCTGCATAGGCCAGCTGTAAGACAACTGACACCGTGTATATGGCTAACTTAGACATTATACTAGGCCTATACTAACAATCTGTATTTTTCATATTACAGGATTAGTGCTGTTAGAGTGATCTCAATAAGCAAAGGTCTAACAAACTAGAAAAATATTCCAAGGAAACTATTTCAAACTAAATACAGTAGCCTATTAAATCACATGATTAAAGCCTTCCTGCAGGGAGGTGATGCATAGCTACACAATTTCAATCATTTTCACAATGTAAATTAAACAAAAATAAGGAGTAAACAATATTTCAAAAAGACATCTTGTCAGCAAACCAGTAACAGCTTATTAGAGGAAGGAGCTAGGTTTAGCTTGGCTTATTACAAAATCAAGGCATGTTATGAGGCTAAAGTTAACAGCTGCAGAGGACAAAATCATTAAAATGTCAGTTTCTGTTATATCGCTTACATAGATGTGAATTTATGTGAGCATTTTAGTTATCTTTACTGTGTGTATACTGATACTGTTACCTGTGAGAAAGGAATAGGCTAACAGTATATAGTTGTTGGCATCTAATTTGGAATACAAATTTAACAAATACTGTTGTTATCATTATTGTTATTTGTTAAGTAGCATTGATTTCATTTTCTTGAAAGGTGGGAGAGAAAAATCCAACATCAAGTTATTACTATAATTAAGCAATATTTATGGCAGACAAACTATCTGGATGTACAGTCATGTGACAGATGACATGTAAACAGAAATAATATTGAGTGAGATGCGTGTTAACATAAATTATGATTTTGTTGTGTCAACACTTCCCAGATGTATGTAAATCAATGGCACAATGAAATGAAGAACAAAAAATACATTTTAAATACACTTTTTTCAGTATCTTTTAACATGTGGCCTAGTAATGACAGGTCTATTCCAAGTACCCTCAATACTTCAAAGCTGTACTCTTCAAGATTCAACAAATACCTTTTGGATCCAAATCTGATGATCAGCGTTTTTGTCTCTCTCAGTCAAAGCCTCTGAAGCCAAAGGCGGTGCTCTTCAGACAGAACTACATGACCTCTGTGCTGGCAGTGAGACAGAAGGCCTGGGTGGTTTTCTTCATTGGGACAGGAGATGGGCAGCTCATTAAGGTGTGTATAAAAAGTGATATGCATCTGTTGGGAAAATTTTTTTTAAACTTAGGATCTGTACTTCAACAACGCAGGTATCACATCATCCTCTCTCTTCTTTCCATCTCCCTGATCGAACAACTATAATCTGCAGACACTCCTTATACTTTCCATACACACAAGTCTGGGAACACTCCACAGTAACCCTCTGCTGGACACAACAGGCTCTTTCATGCTCTGTGTGCTCATGTGTGTGTTCATAAAGCTGCCAAGTGTCTTTCTTACAGATTCTGATATATTGGCTCACTGGCTCATGTCAAGTAGCATAAGGGAAGACAGCTGATAGTACATAAATAAAATGTTACAAAAGGGGCTTCACTTGGGAGATGAAAGTGAGATGCTGTAGCTGTGGACAAGGGGTAACCTATAATTAATTGGGATGCACATAGAAACCTATGCAAGCAATTCGGTTGTGAGCATTTAACTGGGTGTGTTCGAGTATTAAATTTACCAAATTCAGTTTGTTTAGGATTATTTGTTTACATTAAGTTACTTCATTTCCATTCACTTAAATTAAAATTGAAGTATAATCCTTCTATGGGAAACAAGAATTATAGCTTACATTAATAATCATCATCACACTCAGTTTATTAGTCTAACACCTGTCAGTTCTTACCATGAAATCAAATTTGGTGTGAAACATAATGCAGTAGGAGAGTAGATTCACTTCCAGTACAGTATGGGTGTGTACAGGGTGGAGTGGAGAAGGTCTAACCAAACTTTTTGGCAGGAAGGGTAGGGTTCAGGAGGGCAGGCACTGAGTCAAGATGCAAGTCAAAAACACACAGATGAATGGTGTCAAGCTCAAGCAGGCAGACACAGCTGCAGTTTTAGAGCATCAGGGCACAGTGACAAAAAGCTGCCCTCAATACACACTGACACTGATTGAGGAAATTGGGTCCAGCTGTGCAGACAGGTGAGAGGTCAGGTGATCTCCAGAGGAGAGAAACTCACTAAATGGGAAAGTGAAGCATGAAGGAACCTGAAAAACTCCAGAATATATACTGGTGAGTCTGAAGAGGGACAAACTATTGGGATCACCATGAGATTACGGTTTCCACTTACCCTGAGCAGCACAAGATACAGTTGCATCACATCCTGCATATTGGTTAAATAGTACATTGAGGCAACACAGTGGAAGGGACATGATGTCGACATAGTGACAGAAATACCAGCATGGACCTTAACACTCTTCTGTGCTGGTGTGAGTTCTTTGTGGTGTCAAGACAACACAGCATCTCCATTAGGATTGAACCGCTTCAGTGGATCAATTTTTTCTTCAACCTTAATGGTGGTGATCATTAGCTATTAGCTTGACCTAAGAGATGCCTGAACCACAGACATGGACACCAGGAAACAAACTCTTCCTCTACAGAATCACTTCAGACACTGATTGCAGCAGTAAATTTGCCCATTATGTTGTCTGTACAGCTTTAATATACTGGGAAATAACTTTTTATTACATTCTATTTTAAGGAGTTTTTGACAGCAATAATGCTCTTAAAGAAAAAGTTATTTTATAGTCGTGCTAAATTTTTAATTGGTTAGAGTGAGACATGTTTTGGAACCAAACGCAAGACACAGAGGCACAGACTTGGTTTGTCAAGTTTTAATCAACAAAAACAGGATTCTCTGACTTGTATGCAGCAAAGTCCAAAACAAGGCTCAACTCCATGAGCAAAAGATGAAGCCGAACAGATAACCGATTAATCCTAAGGTTACAAAAAAACTGAAAAAGCAACTATAAACAGACAAAGACTGAACAGAACTGACAACCATTTATACAAGATCAGATGAGTGGGCAAGGAGAGCAACCAGGTGCAACAAACTCTCACACAGACACTCGGGCAGGGAGGGTTATTCACAGGTGATACACATCAGGGGAATCAGACAGACAGGACACAGGGCTGAAACAAACACCACACAAGTTCAAAACCAGATGGAACAGTACAAGCATGCAGGTACAAAATCAAACCCACACAAGAAAACACTAGAGCTCAAAAACCATGAGAAAAGTCCACAACCTCAACATAAATAATACTGAGTGAAGCTCACTGTTAGAGAAAGACAAGAACAATTAAGCCAGCATTATGAAGCCTAGAATCTTTTACCTAGTTACCTGGTTAGCCAAGCTGACCTTCCAAGTTCAAACACCATAACTCAGGAACAGAAGGGGAGATTGTGAGCACATCTCACAGTTGGTCAGACACTGAATAGGTGACAGTTTGACTTAAATTGACCTCAAAAAATATTGTTAACAAAAACATCTTCACTTTTTCAGCCAATACATTTATGAAAATCCTTAATCAGTTCAACAATGTATATTCACTGGAATCCTACATATGTATCATCAATATAGTGATAACATCCATTTAGCCAAAAAATACACTACCTTATTATTCAAATCAAGTATTCACTACAAATATTATTAGTATGGAAAGACATGGATGTAAACTGTTTGGCAGAAACATACAACTGCTTGGCTGTAATTATGGTTTTATCCACCTATTAAACTTTAACCCTTGATATCTACCAGCAGAGCAGCTCAGTCTCTCAGAAACATAACAAAGCTACATTCTTGTTGTCAGCTCGCTGTGGACAAGAACTATCACACCACCTGTCCCAGGGTGCTCTACAGGGCCAGTGACGACCGCCAAGTGTTCCCCAAAATACTTCTGGATCAAGTGGACCATAAACATGTCTATGTGCCATTTCCAAACCAGGTAGGTGAACTGTATATGTATAAACAGTCTTGTGAACGCTGGAGGATTTTGAATTTAAGCCATGCTTTCAAAGTGTTGTTGAATGTTTGTGTTCTGTTCTAGATTAAACGTTTGCCTGTGTCAAAGTGCAGCACATACACAAATGTGCAGGACTGCTGGTCTGCACAGGATCCATACTGTGTCTGGTGTGGCTCTAAAAGAAGGTCAGGGAAACACCATCTGCTGCTGACATCTTCAAACTATTATAAACTTGGTTAAAACATAATTTTCTCTTCCTAGTTGCACATTTGAAGATGAGTGCCGAGATTCAGACTGGTTGTCCATTCCTGATGACTCCCGTCAACGCAAAATGGTTTCCTACAGCGTTGTAAAGGACAGTACTGGCCAGGTACAGGTTACGTCCAGGATTTGAACTATAATCAGTTGTGTCTGTCAGTTATTTCTCTTTTAAACTCACATCCCTTCCTTTCTCAGATCACACTTAGCATCCAGACACACCTGACTGTGGGCCAGAGCGCTCTGTCTAACTTCGCCTGTCAGTTCTCTGCAAGCTCCAGCCAGCTTTGTAGCGCAGCAAGCAGTCCTCCACGGTTCCCACAATGCACCTGCGTCCTTAAAAAAAGCACACTTCCTGCTGAAGGTCAGTGACTTTTGATACATCCGGTGAATGAAATACCTGATAATCAAGGACCTTCACACCGTCACAAGAATCCTATCAGATAAAAATGTTCTCTACCTGCTGATAAATCTGTGTCGCCTCATGTTATATATTGTTTATTGAATAAAAACACGTGTATTGCTGGAACTTGCTGACCACTGCTGAAACATTCTCTGGATTATTTTCACTTAACAGGCCTGCGTGTCACTGTTAAGATTAGACTTGGGACGACACAATTGTTGGAACAACTTAAGATATCCAACTGCTCTGACATCAGGGGACCACCGACTCCTGTCCTGTAAGTCCACTGCCATTTTCTAGAAATCTAAGTGGAAAGATCATTTAACATAAAAGACAGAAGAAGAAGGTTGAAAAAAACATAATCAGTCAGATGCATCACTGATGAAAATGAACTTTAACTGCAGGCATGAAATGTCATGAAAAATAAAAATCTATGTCCTGTTCCCATGCAGTTTTAATACATGGGCGAACAGCTTACGTTTGAGATGTAACCTTCAAGGAAGACTTTAAAGACAAAAATGTGTCTATAGGGTTACTGGACTGCAATTTTACTTTCACTTAATGAGACTTAGCCAAGCCACATTGTGGTGCTAACAGGAAATGAACCAGATGAAGCTCTAATGACAAAAAGAAAAAAACTCTAACAGAATTAACAGACTGTGAGGTATAAAGACAAAAAGGCTAAAAAGAATTTAACCCCTCCTCCCATATCCCTCCACTTAGTCTCATACAGTCGTTATGGTTGTAATGGTCGTGTTTCTTCATCAGGAAGAATATACAGTATAACTATCTTGTGTTTTATCAAGGCATTATGATTTATGTACGAGTGTTTTCAACAACAGGTGATAACATTTGTTTTCTCTTCAGGTGTCGGCAGTGTATCGAGGCTGGATGTGGCTGGAGCACAAACGGCTGCTCCTGGGCAAATCAAGGAGTGGGGAATGTAATTATGTCTTTTTAAATGTATTATCTAATATAGGCTTTTCCAGACATCATGCGCGTATGCTAACTTTCCGTGTGCTACATTTGAACATCAGTGTAACAGCACAACATTTTAAGACTAATGACACCAGAACTACTGCTACCAAACATTTATTGCTTCAGTCATGCAAAAATTAATTTTATCTGGTTTCATTATTAAAAATGTCTTATGTTTGGAAATATATATATTAAATTATTATTTTTCAATCTATATGTTAAAGAAATGTATAATAACCCAGCCTGGATTTAGCCTAGTTTACAACAAAGGGGAAACAAGATGAACCAGCTTTCCTCTTTTAATAGAAACAAAAAGAAGTGCTTTAAGGCAACACCAAAACAATCTTATTTACATGTTGAGTCTAATGTCAGCTACGCAAGCTAATATCAACTGAATCACCACCCTACTGTCTGCTCAGACAGTTTACAAAGATTGCAACTTCATTATGAGGGCAGGGGGAGTTACTGATTGCACTTTGGCCCAACTGTTACTGATCAGTAGCTAAGCTAACTGCTCATTAAACCAAAACACCTCATCTTCTATTTCTGTTCCATGATAAAAAAAAAAAACACGTTACATACAACATGTCGCTTACAACCAGCTTAATTTTTTCTCTCACTTCACCTGCAGGAAAGTGTTTGCCAAATGATGGAGACAGGGATGAACTTTTCTGTGAGTCTGAACCTCACATTCTTCCCCTGGTGCTCACCTCATTCACATTCATAAAAATTAAAACTAATTATCTTTGTTTGTATTTTACTGTCAGAGACCGGAGATCTCCTCCATCACTCCCAGTGTCGTGTCTTTCTACGGCAGAAACCATGTGCTGTTGTCCGGTCGTAACCTTAGTGGTGTGACCAGAGTGAGGATCCAGGCAGACCTGGACTGCGCGCCACAAGAGTGAGTCACTGTATGGGCGACTAAGATTATCCTTACACTATAAACGACAAATGACATCAAAGATAGCAGTTATTATAGCTGATGTTTGTTTGTTTGTATGTTTGATGTTAAGGCAGATTATACTGCTACGCTTCCGGCTGCTTTCATGGTGTCAGCATATTTTTGTTGTTGTTGTGTTCCCTACGTGAAAAAAGAGTGAGTCTTGATCTAACTGGTTTCTCTCTCTCATCCTGTATGCTCTGGTCAGATCTCCTGTATGGAACAACACTGGTGTGAATCTGACGTTTCACATCCCCAGTGATGAAAATAAAGGCGTGGTCAAAGCATGTGTTCTCCTCCCAGATGGTAGTTGCCATGGCAACGCTAAGATCACCTACCGCTCTTCACCTTCCTGCACCGCCATTACACCCAGCAGCACCTGGCTCAGGTATGACTGGATATGTAGGTACATGGTATTCTACACAGACAAAAAGAGAAAAAAAGTGATGCTGAGTCAATTCTCTCCCAGGATAACTGCCGAACAGCCACACTGTGATATCTGATCTCATCTACATATTTCCAGCAGCAACTGGGATGTTTGGCAGCAAAAAATGTTTCAAAAAACTTAAATGATGTTAATTTCCCATTATAATATTTACTTGTGCTACTAACTGTAGGTGTGTGTGAGTATGAAAATCCCTCTGCTGCTCTGTGTCCTGTAGTGGGAAGAGGACGATCACACTCATGGGATCTCACCTGGAGTTTGTGGAAGGGGTCATGCACAGCCACGCCCTGCAGGAAGTAAGACTTCCCAGAAACAGCAGCTATCAGGTGGGACTCTCTCCACACACACACATACACACACACACACACCCACACACAGTAACGGAGCCTAGTTTGTTACATTAATTGTGTCACCTAATATCAAATCAGATTATGCTACAATGGACTATGTCATGTCAAACAATCCCATGTCAGTCATCTTATGTGTTAAATGTCACATCACGCAATGTACACTTTTGTTATGTTGCTTTATGTCATGTCCTTTCCCAATTTGTCACAACACAATGTTAGAAGCTATGGAAGATTTAAAATGCCTACATAAAAACAAAGAAAGAAATTGAAAAGTGAAATACAATTCGCATTGTCAATATGTATTTCCATTACATGTTAGTATCAGCTGTGCCATAATTAAACAAAGAACACATGTTTAAAGGACATATTCAGTTTTTTGTATTAATAAAAATGAACTGTTTTTCATTGTGACATGAATTTTCTATGCCACATTAAAATCAAATCACAACACAGAAAACAAGAGGTGTATCGCATTTCACTGTTCCAGCTGAAGGCACCATAGACCTGCTGTCACGGTTTGGTGCGTAGGTTGAAAGGTTGGTGCACCCAAATGCAGGACTCAATAAGCAACTCATATGGTTTATTAAACAAACTTAAGGCGTACACACTTAGTAGTGGTAGAATTCAAGAATCTAAAATAACCAACTGTCAAAACAAAACAAGTAATCCAAAATCCAAATCCACACAGAACGAGAAGACAGAGAGCAACACACAAGACAGAGCACGACATGCTACAGTGACCGGACAAGGACTGAACACACAACAAACATATATACACACACAGGGACTAACGAGCAGGGCGGGAGCAAAACAGGTGACCAGGATCAGGACTAACGAGGCAGAGAGACAGCAGAGGAAAACAGAGAGACAGGTATGCATAGGGTTAACTGGGGGAACAGACATATCCTAGGTAATGGACACTAAACACAGAATGATCATAAACCAATAAACAACTACTCAGGCAGAGATTACAATAACACTAGACAGATAGACTGAAACTGAGCATGAAACAAACACCAGATAATACGACAAGAACCGGGCCGGCACAGATCCAAACATGAACAGAACTGAACATAAGGCACAGGCAACTGACACAAGAGAAGAAACATACAACAGACTAAAACCTAATCATACCGACAGACTACAGACATAACAGGGAGAACAGACTGAACTAATAACAGAACACAGAGCAGACATGGGGCAAAAATAACAACCAACACAGAAGTACACAGACCAGGAGTAACCAAAACCCAGACATAGAGAAACCAAATCAAAACACAGAGAACGCATGGCCAAAATAATATAACACAGAACACCTCAGGACAGGATCGTGACACCTGCCTATACTAAATACAAAGCATTGTCATAGGTTTTTCTCTTTTGAAATGGAGATGTTTTGTCCATGCCAAAATGAAAAACACTCAATTGACCAATCATAGCTTTGGCGGCAGAGCCATGGTTGAACCCCATCTTTGCTGTCAGGAGCTAATGGCAGCCGTGACAGACAGCTTTTTACATTAAAACATAAACATTTAATGTGGGCTAGCTGGCTGCAGGGACACGTTTATTGAATGAACATTTTTTCTTAACGAAGGAATTATTATTATTATACATGTTATTAATACAGGTGATTTTCCAACAAAACACACACTGTGTATAAAAGCAAACTCTATCACCCCCGTAGTAGCAGCTGCCACACTATTATAGTATAGAGTATAAAAAGCAGAACACTGCTTAACCATAGCCTCAGTTTGTGCCTCTCTCACATAGCTGCTAAAACAACTTTGTACCTGAACGAGATTTGTTCACTACAGTTGCAGTGAACTACACAGGGGCCCACCCATTCTTGTGCTGTATTCAGAGCCAAACAAGATATTTAGGGCTGATGAACATTACGGTTAACTGCGATAAACAGCATGGCTAGGTGCTGACAGCCGCTAAATATGCTTTTACAGACTGTCCTAGTTTTTTCCAGCAGACAGTAGCTTCTCATGGCTGGTTACTTCTACATCACTGTCTATGCTACACTGAGCAGTGGCCAGTCAGCAGTGTTGGGCAAGCTACTTGGAAAATATAGTGAGCTGAGCTACTAGCTACTCTACATCAAATGAAGCATCACTACATAGAAGCTACCCCCCAGTGAAATGTAGCAAGCTAAGCTACAACAACGTGGCAAAAGTAGCTTAGTTACATCTAAGTTACTTTTAATTTTTTTATATTTTATAGTTAGGTTATATATATATATATCATCCTGATATACGCAGTACAATATCCCATAGAGACTATGGGATCTTGGAACTTGGGATCAATAGAGGCCGGGGTCTACCACACCAGGCAGGACCCCAGGTGCAGACTGGATGCCCCTGAGACAGTACAGCACATAACAGCAGGGTGTAAGATGCAGGCAGGAAGTGCGTACATGGAATGCCATAACCAGGTAGCTGGCATAGTGTACAGGATAATCTGCCATGAGTATGGGCTGGAAGTCCCAAGGTCAAAATGGAAGACACCTCCTAAGGTAGTTGAGAATGACCGAGCTAAGATCCTGTGGGACTTCAAGATCCAGACTGACAAACTGGTGATGACTAACCAACCAGACATCGTGTTGATCGACAAACAGCAGAAGAAGGCTGCAGTGATAGATGTGGCAATCCCAAGCGACAGCAACATCAAGAAGAAGGAACACGAGAAGCTTGAGAAATACCAAGGGCTGAAAGAGGAGCTAGAAAAGATGTGGAAAGGAAGAGCACCAGTGGTGCCAGTGGTAATCGGAGCACTGGGAGAGTGGCTACAGCAGATTCCAGGTACAACATGTGAGGTCTCTGTCCAGAAGAGTGCAGTCCTAGGAACAGCTAAGATACTGCAAAGAAACCTCAAACTCTAGAGGACCTGAGCTTGAGGATAACGCATAACCACCCTGCAAGGGGTGAGAGGGGGATTTTTTAAATTTTTATATATACGTATATATACACACACACACACTCACATAGTTGGTTACGTATTGTAACCCCAGATTCTATGAGTATAGGCGTAGCCCTCTAAAAGCTGTCGTTATTGAGTTCGTCCCTGCACGCATGCGCAGTCCTGAAGATTTCTTTCTCTCACAGGCCTCTCTCAGGTCCACAAATTGGGTAATAAATAACGGCGAGACCAGAGATCTGCTCCCAAAAGGTCAGCTTTTTTTCTTCAGCCGACGCTGGGGGGACCAGTCGGGCCGAGACGATGAGATGCTTCCTTCGCCTCGTGTCGATGAGGTGGAGGGAAAAAACCTTCCAGGGAAATAATCCGTGACCTGAAGGAGCTAGTTATAACCTTGGGCATGAACGCTGGGTTCGGCCTCAAGGTGGCTGAGCTCCCGTCAGCTCTGATAGCGAGACAAGATGGAGCGACTGAGAGGGTGCACAGATCGCTCACCCTCTTAGCAGAGGTCAGTGCCAAAAGGAGGGCTGTCTTCAAAGACAGCAGTCTGAGAGGGGGCCTTGGATGGTGCGCACTACATTAGGGGACAATCCTAATCTTTCAAGGTGCTCCCATTCAGGGGTCAAGCCCAAAAATGCTGACCTATCACTGGGAAGTGTAGGATGGCGCCGTCCAGCTGTGAGAGCGCGTCTAGGCGCCACGGCAGCTGCCACGGTTTCCCCGTCAGCAGCTGAATCATCACTGGAAACCATGATGCGCTCGCGCGTTCTGGTGCCACCAGAATCACTGTTAGGAGCTCCTCCTGAATGTGCGCCAGGAGGCGGGGAATCAGAGGAACCGGGGGGAAAGCATAAAGGAGCGTTCTGGGCCACGGGCTGTGTGAGAAGGCGTCCACGCCCAGTGGCGGCTCGTCCCGTGCGTTCAGTGAGAACCACAGTGCGCACTGTGCGTTTTCTCATGAGGCGAACAGATCTATCTCTGACTCCCTGAATTTGTCCCACAGTTCCTGAGTAAGAGTGGAATTCAGTCTCCACTCGTTCTGAGAGGGACCGCCGGTTCTGAACACCGGGAATGTGGAGTGCTCTGATAGAGCGCAGGTTCGCGTGGGCCCACAGCAGCAGGCTCCTGGCTATCTCTAGTAGCCGAGCCGAGTGGACGCCGCCCTGACGGTTTATGTAAGCAGCGGCTGTCATGTTGTCTGTTCTCACCAGCACATGTTTGTCTCTCAACAGTGGAGCAAAGTGTTTCAGCACTTTCAGCACCGTGGACAGCTCCAGGCAGTTTATGTGGAGAGATGGAGGCTGAAGCCATTTCCCTCCCACCACGTGAGAAAGGCACATCCCGCCCCAACCAATGAGAGATGTGTCTGTGTAAACTGTGACATGTGACGTCACTTTCCCGAGTGGGTTCCCTGCTGAAGGGACGTGAGGGGATTTCCAGTACGTCAGGTCTGACTGTACTGAGGGAGGGACGGACAGCAGGCATCTTTTGTGCTTTACGAGATCGAGGCGGAGACGGCCGAACCATCTCTGGATTTTCCTCATGTGGAGGAGACCCAGAGGGACCACCACATGACTGGCAGACATTATGCCCAGTAGACGCATCACAGACAAAGCCGTTACCACTTTGTGAGGAGCGGTGCGTGAAAGCAGATAGCTGAGAGCTTCCAGCCTGGCTGGAGATAATTTGGCTCTCATGTGGGCTGAGTCCAGATGCATTCCCAGATAGATTATTGACTGGGACGGGAGAGGAGAGCCAGTTTATGGCAAAACCCAGGCAGGACAGATGTTTCACGAGCTTCATCGTGTGTAGCGCACAGCTCTCCCTGGACAATGCCATGACAATCAGGTCGTCCAGCTAAAACAACACTCTGACGCCCGACAGGCAGGCAGTTGTATTGAAACTGGGCCCCTCTGAAAGAGAAACGCAGGAATTTCCCGTGTCTGGGGATGATGGGGACATGGAAATAGGCGTCCTTTAGGTCGATGGACGTGAACCAATCCCCAGGACGTAGGATCAGTCTCATTCCGCCCGTTTTTCTTGGGCACCAGGAAGTAACGGGAGTAAAAACCCTCGTTCTCCTTGCCTGGCGGGACTTTGGAAATAGCTCCTTTGTTCATGAGCTCTGTTATTTCTGCCATCAGAGCAGTTGTCTCTGACTGAGATGACAGTCTCCAGCACCCCACTGAAAGGAGGAGGGGGGCTGGCGAATTGGAGAGTGTAACCTTTATTTATTAGTCTCGCCATCCACTCGTTCATGGGCAGATTTTGCCATGCGCAGCAACACTCTGAAAGCGGGCGAGCAAAAATCTGAGGGGCCTCTGTGGACATTTCTGACAGCCAGAGAAGAGCCCTCTCCGCCGACGTGTGAGCTGCAGAGCCACTCGACACGACCCATGGGAGGGCTGAGGTGAAAGGGCTGCGGCGGCGATAGTGTGAAACACTCCGGCCGCTCATTCTCAGTGTCAGACTCGTGCCACGGTGAAAAACCTCCACTTACACACTGATGGGTGAGAGTTGGGGAGTCCACAGAGAGGCAGGGAGTGTTGGTGGGCTGTTGTGTTTATCTGATATGAATGTTTTTCACTCATGATAATATGATAAAGGGACAACAGCGGCTCAACAACTGACGCAGCGTGTGCGTGCGCAGCGGGGAGGCTCAGCGGGGGGGTTGGACCAGGAGCAAGCCGCTCGCCTGTTCTTGACGGCGGGACAGCGCTGTACAGAGGGAGCTGTGGCCGCCAGTGGGGACCCGGGGGACCTGGGCTGGAGCCGGCGGAGGCGCAGCCGCAGCAGTAGCCGCGCGGCGTCTCGGCCTGGGGCGGGAGTCACATCTTGGAGCAGAGCGCCACCTCAATATCCACAGCGCTCACAGGGCTCCTGGCGTGATCGCCGCGGATATTGATATAAGATGTGTGCCGCTTCACCTTATCTGCCTCGTCCGAAGCTTGCTGCAGGTGGGTGATTGCGTCCTGGAGAAGCGGCCCAGACAGCCCATCGGGGCTGATGGGCCCCGATGGGCTGCAACTCCTTCCTGATCTGCTCCGGCAGATGGGACATGTGCAGCCACATGTTCCGTTGCAGGATTATCATCCACGCCATAATCCGAGCTAGGGCGACCGCCACCGCTGTGGAGAGCGACAAAATGGCGGCCGTGTCTTTTCCAAACTCGGTGGCAAGCTCGGGGGAAAAGGCGTCGGGCTGGGCAGCGACAGACGACATGGACGAGGCCAGCAGCGATATGTTGTTGATGGAAGCTGCTGCCTGGGCGGCACACTGGTGGGCACAGTCAGTGACTCAAGCCATCACCTGGTCACAGGCGGAGGCCGGAGTCGGCTTCCTCCTGCCAAAGAAAGTGGCTTTAGGCAGTAGGATGGCCGCCAGGCTGGGCTGCAGAGGTGGGACGGAGGGAAAACCACAGTCAGTGAGGCCCTCAACCTTAGTGAAGTGGACATAACCTCGCCACCGGTGCCTTCAGCTTCCCAGGCTCGGCCCCCGCTGCGGAGAGAAAGGGCTGAAGTGGTGGAAAAAGGGGCCACACGGGGAACTGTCTGGACGCTTGCTCTGGCTGGTAGATGTCGCCGAGCATGGCGCTAGGAGCAGATGCCGGAGGCTCAGCAGGCATTGGCACACCCTTGCGCTCAGCAGCCGTCTTGATTATATCGGGGAGATCCCGGAAGAGAGCCCCGCAGGACGGTAAGCTGGAAGGCGGAAGTGAAGCAGGATCTAACTCGAAATCAAACTCCAGGTCTTCCAGGGGGAAGAGGGGAGAGCCTGGCGGGGAGCCAACAATGGAGGGAGCAGAGTCAGAGGACTCAAGCCCAGCATGGTCCGCCGTGAAGCTAACTGGCTTAGCCCAGCTAGCATCGTCAGCCTCCTCCTCCTGTAGAAGGCATCAACCCGCCGTTGCTTCTCCTCCACGGGCAGCTGTGCACAGTAGGGACACGAGGCCCGGGGAGTCAGATCCAGGCCAGCGTGCTGAGGACCGAGGCAGGTGTCGCAGCGGGCGGGGAGATCAAACCCCATGATGTAGCCGGCATGGCAGGACTTGCAGAGGCAGACTCCTTCAAAGCGGCGGACCTCAATAGTAGAGCGGTGAGTAGCCATAGGAAAGCTCTTTAGTAGGAGAAATTGCTCTTTAGACGCTACTCTGCTCTCCTTAGTGACTGCTATGCAGCACTGAAGAAAAAAGGGGAGCAGATCTCTGGTCTCGCCGGTATTTTATACCCAATTTGCGGACCTGAGAGAGGCCCGTACACGGCACATGGGCACGAAAGAAATCTTCAGAACTGCGCATGCGCGCAGGGATGAACCCAATAGCGACAGCTCTTAGAGGGCAAAGCCTATACGAAATAGAAACACAGTATAGGCCTAGTTTATATTGAACTAACTTCCTTCTACAGTAGCAATAGAAGAAATACTAAGGAGAGAGAGCTAAATCAGACAGAAACTCTCCTATGATTGCAGCTAAATGTATTTCCTCATGCAACAAACAGAGAACCATTGTTGTTTGTATAAAGTAGCTTAATTATCACATTATATGTGAATTTGTGCTCTGGCAACATTGCAACCTGAACAACTTATACATTCATGGCAATGGGTGAGAAAGAGAGAGAGAGAGATCTCATGGAAACAAGTTTGTGCCACTACATATCAAAGTTTCTTCCTCACTAGAGGAAGAGCTCTCCAGGCTGGACCCTGATCCTTCTCACAAGAGGTGTTACAATAACTATCACAGTAGAAAGTAAAACTCAGTGACACATGTCTTTATTCCCCTGCAGCAAAGTCATAGACATCAGTCCAAGGATCGGTACGTGAAGTCACCGTCCAGGTTGGTGTGTGGCAGTGGCGCACTTATTGATCCTTTAGAAATACTTGGGAAAATGTAGCGTGTATGGAAGCTACTCGGCCAATAAAAGAGCTTCCTTACTGAAAAGCTATTTGATTCAGAAAATAGCGACGCTACCACCAAGCTACTGAGAAATGTAGTTAAACTAGTAACGGCACTACTTGTAGCGACGTTACTGCCCAACACTGCCAGTCAGTCTCCCAGTGTCCACTGAACCATGCCATACACGACAAAGCCCCGCCTCCTACAGTTGTTGATCCTTCACACGTCTATAGCATTTTTTACACAAGCTGGGAGAAAGGGTTCTAACAGAATTTGAGGGTGTACCCTTTAAAACATTCACAAATATAACCAAATGTAAAGACAATACCGAGCTGCCCCACAGGAAATGTGTCTGAGCCTTGTCCATATTTCAGTCCCCAGGCTGTGACTGGACAGTTGATTGTTTTTTATTTTAGAGTCTATAATATGTGTAAATCTTTAATAAATCTTTTTCTGTGTTTGATTTATTTTTATGTAGGCATTTTAAATCTTCCATAACAATCCTCACGATTTCAGTCACCAATGGTTACTGGAGGTAACAGCAAGTGTGGTTTAATACTACAGAAAACACTCCTTCAGCAGATATTTGTTCAGAAGTACAAAAGAAGAGCGACTGTTTAGCGTGCAGCCGAATAAACTCACATTGTTTTAATAAAGAATTCAGTCAGATTTCATGCTGAGTTACCTGAGTTGTTTCCTGTGACTCATAGTAAAAGTCACTGTTTTTCCAGATTGCTTTTAATGGGAACTAACAGCAGTATATTAACTTAATACAGCTCTGATAGAGTGTAAGGAGAGTAAACAATAAACAGGAAACTGCTTATATGCAAGCATCATTTCCTGTGATAGCAATTTGAACCCACCGCAAGTACAGCAGACTTCACCACTCACATTCACAAGTACTTCTTAGAGAGATAATTATACAGTACAAAGTAAATACGTTGCATTGCTAACAGTATGGGACAATGGGGTTTTATTTAATTTTTACGATTATTAGAACTTTAAATTACATCAAATAATGCAATGTTGCATTACATTGGTTCAGTTTACGATAAGCCACATCACCATGGCACCTCATGCTATACACACATTTCCCTTTCTACTTTATTTAATGCAGAATCTACTCTATGACACACCTGTGGCTGGAAATATTGGTATTTTCAAAAGCACTGTGTATTATGCCATATTCCGTCATGGCACATTGCTTTGCTTAGTTTGCCATGCCACCATCATCATCATGTCATGCTATGCCAAACAGAAATTATATCATATTATTTATAACACTGTTTTTTTTTTTTTACTGCAGAATCTCATCTATGACACACCTGCAGCTGGAAATACTCAAGGGATTTTTTCAAGCACTCTGTCTCTGAAATTAGCCAATGAAACTTTGGCCTGCTCAACAACAGTAACCTACTATCCAGATCCTGAGTTCACCAGCTTCACATCCTCAAGGACACGGGATGGTGTCCGCATCACCACAGAGGTACAACATATTTCCATGACATTAAAGAGGTAGTATTATGCTTTTTGGGTTTTTCCCTCTCCTTTATTGAGTTATATATCTTTTTTGTGCATGTAACAGGTTTGCTAAGTGAAAAAGCCCAAAGTCCAGCCCAAAGGGACAATGAAAACGCATCATAAAGCTTGCCAAGCAGCTAGCGGGGTCAGGCACACCCTCAAACCAAGCTAGTCTGAGCGGAGGCCCTTCGGCTCAACTCGCCTTTGTTTGGTTTTCCATTGTAAAAATGTTGTACTTGTACCTGCTTCCAGGTACTTTTTATCGTATCACCTCACCTCCGTCGAGGTTCCAAGCGAGCTGAGGGATACTAAAATGTAACGGTGAAAACACGACAGACTGCTGATTGGTCAGAGAGAATATTCACTATTCACTGCATCATCATCGCTGCACCAGACAGAGGCCAGCAACAGAAAGTTTTATATTTTATAGTTTTTGTACGTAATTTCATCACTAAATCCACTTCTGACAAGTTTTGAGGTGAAATCAGCTGTGTAGATTTTGAATATTGACAGTTTTACGAGAAGTGATGGCGGAACAAAAATGTTCTTGAATATTTCCGGAGTTGAGGAGCTCCGCAAGTGGCGGCGGGGGATGCCTGTGCCAACCCGTGGGAGGAAGCCGGCCAGCCACCGTCACACAGACCGCTGCAGCAATAACTGCAGAGGAAAACACAGCTGGAAGGTTTTCATACCGCTTATCTGTCTTTACATTATGAGGAATGTTGAAACATTTAACTTAAAAAAGAGAAAGCTGTGTGGATCGCTGGTGTGTGTGTCGCATTGAACATTACGTCGCGGCAGTTGTGTGTGGTGTCGCTATGACGATAAGCTACGGAAAACAGAGCAGGGCCGAGTAGAGTCGAGTCTATCGATTTGCGCTATGGTAGCATTTTCCGGCAAGGCAGCATAGATCGTCAGAACACCGGCAACAGTTCAGTTAGTCCTGATGGTAAGATGTGGAACAATGATGTTGTGGACTTGTGAGTAACTTATACCATCTGCTAGGTTACGGTCGCAATCTGAAGTGGCTTTGATTTGGATCACACTACCTTGTTTCTTACGACCCGCCCTTCTCTGCTTCTGATTGGCTAGTAGTCCTTACCTGGGAACTGTGCATGTGCAACTCTCAACAAAGATTTTTTACAAGGAAGATGCATCACTCTGTAGCTCAAGAGCGGAGTGTACAACACACAGGGTGAAAAGAGGAGCTGCAGCAATGTGCAGTATGAGAAAAATATGGTGTTTTTTGAAAATTAAACCATGTAAACCTGTTCTGGTACAACCCCTAATTAAGATTTTGAACCTGAAAATGAGCGTAATACCACCTCTTTAATTCATAAAAGTCAGCATTTGTCTCTGTTGTCATTTAAGAAAAAGGCAGACAAACTGGAGATGACAATGGCAGAGGTGTCAGTGTGGGGCGTTCATGACGGAAAACAATACCCCTGCATCATGAAAGTCAAAGAAACTGACTTTTTCATCTGTGAGATTCAAAGTCCACCCGACGCTACATTTCAGCAGTTAATGGTAATCTTTCATTCTAACTGCAAAAATCTAAACAATACTATACAGAAATACAACTCAACTTTATTGTAATTGAATGTTTGTGATTTCTTGCAATGGCTTTCAAATTGTCATGTTTGCTTCAAAGTAGTAATCATACATACAGTCAACATACGTATGTTGGACCCACTGCACTGGTGAGACAGCAGTGCAGCTATGATGATAAAGTTGAATCTAATCTAATGTATCTATTGTTTTCCAGATAAAGTTTGGTGACAAGACAGTAACTCTAGGGCCTCTGTCTTTACATCAGGTCCTCATGATACTGCGTTTGCTGCTGATACCCTTTGTTACAGTTGGTAAGTACAATGAGCTTGACTGATAAAGTGATTTTGGTCCAGTCAGTGTCGTCGATCTGATATATGATGAAGTCTGCATTTATTGCATCAGATCAACACCAGCTGTTTATGTGAAAATCTGACTTTTAATTTATTTTGACAATTCTCACAGTGTATCACTACATTGTTATAAAGTTGTTAAAGTCGGGAAAAACAGATAGGAAACAGAAGTGTAGGGAAGTTTGGACCTATGGCTGCTGTTTCTACACGTGCTGCCAGTTGCCATAGCAATAGTAAAGGACTGTTATACTACACCATGCATCCCATGGTAAAAAAAAAACACACAGACAGTTTTCCACTGTGATAGGTGTTGTCTGGAAGGAAAACTTCAGAGAGCAGAAACTGCCTTTATGAAGTTCAAGAGTCAGATTGTGCGACTAAAGCCTGCAGGCTGAGGCAGGCAGTCAGCATACAAAACGGGGAGAGGGTTGTCAGAACAAAATGCAAAACAAGAACAAGGCCGGAGCGATAAGGCAACACACAGAAATATTGTCAAGATGTTGATTATCAGTCTATAATATCATCTATTGGCTGCTTCAATCCAAAATCATTGCTATTAGCCTTAAAAAACATGACTGTTTTCTTTCCATTACTGTTTTACGGATTAAAATTCTATTTGTCTGTCTTTTTTTTAATCAGTAACTGTGTTTGTGTTCCAGCGTTGGTGATTATCTGTCGATGGGACAAGAAGCTCACTGCTGAGATGAACAGGCTGTGACCATGAGGTTAAACCTGGAGACCTTTTTCAACTCCATTAACAAGATGAACATAATGCCTCATTTTTATTTTCTTCTCCACCCGTGGGTTACTGGAGTAAAGTTCACTCTTTGGTCTCAAAATCATGTAAATGGAAGAAACTTTAACTGTACAGTGAGTGGAGGAGGGCGTAGTCTTTAGTATTAACCTTTTTTTAAAATCCTGCAACCACTTTTAATTTTGTTTAACTCAGGTGTAGTTGTACCTTGGAGACTTTTATAGATGATCAGCGTCTTAAACCTCTAGGCCACGACAAACGTCTCCTTGTTTTTTAAATGTTAGTCATAAGAAATATATATAATTAAATGAGTGAATGCACAACTGAGCTTTGAGGGTTTTTTCATGTACTTACTCGATTTAATTTGTACTCTGCTTTGAAATAACAGTAAATCTATTTTGCATTAAACTTTTATTGAAGAAGAATTAAGCATAGTACATCTGGCCCAGTTAACCTATTTTTCCACAACAAAAACTATCTGGAAACTCCATTAAAAAACAAGAGATCCAAAGGATATCAGAGGGAAAACCAAAAAATATTTTCTCCATAAAATATGATGCAATTTCACCAAAATCAGTGAATAAAGTTAAAAAGTTGTGTTTACAGTAATCAGTGAGGCCTGGCCCCCAGAAACATTCCACTGCAGTGTCTATTGTTTTTCCAACCTAATTCTTGTCTCATTTGTGGTCTGACAAACAGTAAATTCATCAAATTCAGTGGCCCATATGTATATTTTACACTGCTACTGCAGCTGTCATATGGCACCAAGACTCATGTCATACATGGGTGTGGTTTCATCTAAAATCTAAATGAAACTTTCTCATACCCACTGGTAGTTTCTGGTGCATAAGAGACAATATTTCATGGACACCATTTTGCCCGTGTCCCCTTAAGGGTAATGGCCCCTGTGTTGTTGTTTTTGAATATTTTTCCAGACTACTCTCCACCTGAATAAAGGGCAACAAGTCCAGAAAGGGCACCAGAAATGGAGCCGGGCGAATTGGCAGTGGAACCAGGCTCAGCCAACACAGTCTCACTCCCTACTCGTCAAATGTCTGACGCATGGTCAAGGGACCCTGGCGTCACTTTTTTGACGCACTGGGTATACCTTCGGCTTCATTTTTCAACGTGCGGGGCAGTCCAATAGACTTCTATAGAACTCAACAGCGTTGAAATTTGACGTCTTGGGTCGATCACCAAACCGCAACCCGTTGTCTGCCTTGTGGGTCGAGACAACAATAAATAAAAATAAAAAGGAATACGCTACCAAAAATTATCTATGCCAGGGCGATTCAAATGCCCCCCAACTGGTGTTTGATGTTTAAAAACCCTCGCAATCTGATATCAAAGGGCCCTCAAAAGCTAAGCGCGTTCATCAGCGGTGAGTTTAACAACGAACATGGTGTGCAACCACATTCAGCGGTGAGTTTAACAACACTCAACTGCAGGTAAAACGGCGTTCAGAGGGGAGTTTGACCAAAGCAACGCACAACTGCAGGTAAAACGTAAT
>NC_060165.1:6826619-6853683 GCF_021292245.1 Micropterus dolomieu | reverse complement strand
AAATTGAATACAGGATCTATGACCATACAAATGGACATAGTTGAGCAGTATTTTACATAACATCACATGCTATTATATCGTATGGTCAGGCATTGCAGTACATAAAAACATTATTTCAAGCGCGTCTTAAAACAATTCTCACATACCCGTGTACACTTTAACAATGCTGTTAAAACTGAGTTATTGGTCACTGTAATAATTCCCCCTCCATGGTTGCAGTGAAGAGAAATCTCTAAAAACAGTGTACCTTTAGAAGATATCCACTTTTGAATAGTCTAACACAGATGCTTAGCTGATGATTCATAGTAGCTTCAGCTAAACTTTAGAATGAATTTATTCAAAAATGACAACTGTGGTGATGTCTTTAGACTACATGGGCAGGAATAATGATAACTTACTGTAAACATGGACATGTGTTTTGACATGTGCATTGTATATGACCAAAATTTTAGTAACATTAAAAACTGCCTTACAGCAAAAAGCAACACATTACTGTAACGTTATTTGCGTTTCTTTTGTAACGCGTTACTCCCAACACTGTTTATAAGGCAGACGAAAGTCGCTGTCCCGATAATGAAGCTATTAAAATGCTACCTAATGTTAGCTAACAAATATATTAATCCACGTGCTAGCATTAGCTAATGCACACCAGAGCTATCCACCAAGGAAAATATTTCCAAATCCAGAGTGAGCTCAACTTTTGTTAACTTACACAATTGTGTTGTCTTGCTAACAATAATAAACTTACCAAGAAAGGAGATTTTTGCTAGCAGTCTCTGCATCTGTCCTCTCCTGCTTGTACTTGCCAAGCACGCCTCTTTAGCTCTGTGGTGTCCACCTATGAAGGTCTTTTTAATGCAAGCAAAAAAAAAATGTTTTGAGAGCATATTTATCGC
This sequence comes from Micropterus dolomieu, assembly GCF_021292245.1. Lineage (NCBI taxonomy): Eukaryota > Metazoa > Chordata > Actinopteri > Centrarchiformes > Centrarchidae > Micropterus > Micropterus dolomieu. The sequence goes on along the minus strand of NC_060165.1, from coordinate 6,852,787 downwards.
ATTGAAATCAAAAATTAAGTATGTGATTAAAAATAAACAGGCCTTTTTTTGTGTCACAAAAAGTTTTAATTGCTAATTTGTGCTTATTGATTGCAAGTTAAAAAGTTTTCCTTGCGAGGCAGAAAGTTTAGCAAGTTAATAAGTGCTGCAAGTTAAATAGTTTTGCAAGTTCAAAAGTTTTGTGAGTCAAAAAGGTCTAAATAAGAGATTCTATTGGTGGTTTGACTGACCAATCATGGGTTTGCATCGAACGCATGGCCACGCCCACAATCCCCTCGCTCCGACGGCTCCGTCCACTTTCCGGAGACGGAGCTGTATCGTGTACAGGCTAGATGGAGGTAAGTCCACGTTGTGTCGCGCATTTCAATAGAAATGCTTTTTAAATGTAGTATGGCATGAGTTGTTGTTGTTGGCAAGGTCACGGAGTCTATCCACCAACCAATCCGGTCCTTTTTACCTGCTGAAATACCTTTAAATGGCCAATACAACCCAAGTAGTGCAGTAGTCTTGCCAGAAAGTGATTAGCTTCTACTTATTGACTGAAAGGTAGATTCTGCTTCAAAATGACTTGATTTCATTCAGAAGTTATTTGACAGATTATATATAACTCAACTAGTACTTTTACCTCTTAAAATACAAAATACAAAATACAAAACAATACATAAAATGCAGTATTCCACTTGTCAGAAAGAGATTGCAGCCTCTACTTATTGACTGAAAAGTAGATTCTGCCTCAAAATGACTTAATTTCATTCAGAAGTTACATTTAACAGATTATAAAACAGAAATTGTCCCCCTTTTTTATTAACAACATTATATTTTTTAATGACATACTGACCACCAAACCTAAACTGTCCCCGGTTCTCATTTCAGAAATCTGGTCACCTTACCGAAAGATCCCCCATAGTTCAACTGCTGTAAATGTTTTGCAGCTGAAGCCATAAGACAGAATACAAGAGGGACACGATAAGCAAGGTTTGGTTTTAGCAACATGTTCAACATTTCATAAAGTCAATGCGCTCATCAATGTCAAGCGAGACAGCTCATGCTCGTGAGAGAGATGGAGCGTGGAAATGGACAGAAGTGTGAACGCATATAAAGACTCTTTGATCAAGAATCCAGATGTTTTGTGGTTTCTGATCTACACTGGACACTGGAGTCCCTACTAACTACTGATCCCTTAAAATAAAGTATTTTTGACACTTTGAGGGCAGCTTGATAATTAACTTGTTGGCATAAGTTAAAACCTATTCTTACTTTAGGGGCTCCGTAGTTAACAGTGTCAGAGATCCGTATGAAACGTCTGTATCCTCACTGTGCTGCACTTTAATAAACTGTGATGAAGGTCACATCTCTCTCGTCCAGGTGCCGTTTCTCCCTCTTCATCTCCTGCAGTTCTCATTGTTAGTTCCTGCTGGTGACTGGAGCTGCTTTAACATGTTGTTCAAGTTTGCTGTCTGCTGTAGTGTTAAATGTTCTCAAATTGTTATTAATAATTATTAGATCCTAAATTATTCTGGTCATTCTAATTAATACAAAATATATAATATCACGCACCATTTAGGATGACGTCATTATATACACTGACCTTCTGTCAGCACCCCCAGCTCAGACTTTCAGCTCCCTGATGAATGCTTAATGATAAGTTTAAAATACAAATTAATAAAAGAAAAAAAAACTATCCTTAACCCTTAAGATAAAGGTTGTCTTGTCACCACATGATATTAACTATGGCAGGAAATAGAGCCGTTTGTACAGATGTGGTCAGATATATATGTTATTTGTAGGTGTTGCACAAGTGCTTTTCAGAAGGAGCATAGTGTTCTCATAAGCAGAAATCATTTCAGTAATTCAAAAAAGCAGGCACCAGTTGATAACAATAATAATTAATAATAACGATTTAATATAAATAATAATTAATAATAATTTGTATTTTTAGATCGCTTTTCAAGGAACACAAGGACTCTACACTTTACACATAAACATACAATATCAACAAAACAACAAAAGGAGGTCATTAAAGATTATAAACCTTAAGGCTAAAGCTCATCATGTGTACGCTGGTGACCATTCAAAATCATACTTTTAGTTGGGTATTAGTTTGATAGTCGCGTCTTTCCAGTTAAGCTTTGCATCTAAAACACAGCTATAGATCCCTGCAGTCTCCATAGAGAGGGGAAAAAATGTGCCTGGCCCTGCAGCCGCTCTGCCTGTCCCAGAGACATTCTGACACCAAAAAGGCTCCGGAGAAGTGACCATGAGAGGAGCAGCAGCAGGCTGGGTAGGAGGGACTGCGACAGCCGAAGAGGTCGGTGTGTTTACCAGAGAAACTACAGCTCACAATCAGCACCAGTTTGTTGTACAAAGCAACCCCAGGGAAACACAGACACAACCCGAGCTATACACACTGACAATAAATCACAATGACACAATATTAAAAATATCTATATAATACAGTCTGTATGTGTTTGACTCAAACTCACAGTACTTGAGAATAAACCTTTCCCATTACTCAGCACTCTGATAAACAGGGCTGGTCTGTTGTGCTGGATTTCTGTATAGTTGTCTGTATAGTTGGCATTAATTAATGAAAACATTGGAAGAAATTGTTATATTCTTCTGTGCCCACTCTAGGGCTCTGTACCCAGCAGCTCAGTCTCTCAGAAACATAACAAAGCTACATTCTTGTTGTCAGCTCGCTGTGGACAAGAACTATCACACCACCTGTCCCAGGGTGCTCTACAGGGCCAGTGACGACCGCCAAGTGTTCCCCAAAATACTTCTGGATCAAGTGGACCGTAAACATGTCTATGTGCCATTTCAAAACCTGGTAGGTGAACTGTACATGTATAAACAGTCTTTATTTTTGAATTTACAGTGTCGTGATTTAAGCCATGCTTTCAAAGTGTTGTTGAATGTTTGTGTTCTGTTCTAGATTAAACGTTTGCCTGTGTCAAAGTGCAGCACATACACAAATGTGCAGGACTGCTGGTCTGCACAGGATCCATACTGTGTCTGGTGTGGCTCTAAAAGAAGGTCAGGGAAACACCATCTGCTGCTGACATCTTCAAACTATTATAAACTTGGTTAAAACATCATTTTCTCTTCCTAGTTGCACATTTGAAGATGAGTGCCAAGATTCAGACTGGTTGTCCATTCCTGATGACACCCGTCAACGCAAAATGGTTTCCTACAGCGTTGTAAAGGACAGCACTGGCCAGGTACAGGTTACGTCCAGGATTTGAACTATAATCAGTTGTGTCTGTCAGTTATTTCTCTTTTAAACTCACATCCCTTCCTTTCTCAGATCACACTTAGCATCCAGACACACCTGACTGTGGGCCAGAGCGCTCTGTCTAACTTCGCCTGTCAGTTCTCTGCAAGCTCCAGCCAGCTTTGTAGCGCAGCAAGCAGTCCTCCACGGTTCCCACAATGCACCTGCGTCCTTACAAATAGCACAATTCCTGCTGAAGGTCAGTGACTTTTGATAAATCCGGTGAATGAAATACCTGATAATCAAGGACCTTCACACCGTCACAAGAATCCTATCAGATAAAAATGTTCTCTACCTGCTGATAAATCTGTGTCGCCTCATGTTATATATTGTTAAATGAATTAAAAATATGAGAGAATATGAAATATTTGTTTGAACTTATGACCACTACTGTAACATTCTCTGTATTATTTCCACTTAACAGGCCTGCGTGTCACCGTTAAGATTAGACTTGGGATGACACAATTGTTGGAACGATTTAAGATATCCAACTGCTCTGACATCAGGGGACCACCGACTCCTGTCCTGTAAGTCCACTGCCATTTTCAAGAAATCTAAGTAGACAGATTATTTCTAAAATAAATAATAGAAGCTGAAAATTTGACTATTCATCAGTCAAATGTATCACTGGTGAAATGATGCAGTCAAAATAGGATCCAGTGTGGGTGCAATGTAATACTTAATAAAATATAAATATATAAATATCATAAAAAATTCAAATCTATGTCCTGTTCCCGAGCCGTTTTAATAGTTAACATGGGAGAACAGCTTATGTTTTAGATGAACACAGAACGTCTCGGGTTATGTATGTAACCCTTGTTCCCCGAGAAGGGGAACGAGACACTGCGTCGGTGACGACACTATGGGAACGCCTCTGGGCATGGCAGGGCTGAACTATGAATGAAACTACTCCAATCCAATTTGGTGTTACTAGAACGGTAGTGTGTGACGGCGTAACTGGAGGGGGTATATAAGCACGCTGGCACATAGGACACATTAGCCCTTTCTATGAAGCAAGGCACTCCAGGCGGGGTGAGGTGTGGCGGACCGACGCAGTGTCTCGTTCCCCTTCTCGGGGAACAAGGGTTACATACGTAACCCGAGACGTTCCTGCGTCGGTGACGACACTATGAGATACCCACTTAGGCCGCGCCGAAACCCCGCCTGCCCCCAGCGTGCAGAACCTGATGGCACGACTAGGAGGAGAGCACACGGGTGCCGGGTGCAGAAGGAAGGTCCAGACTGTAAAACCGGATAAAAGTGTGAGGGGTGGCCCAGCCAGCCGCGTCACACAAATCCTGGAGTGACGCCCCTGTGAGGAGGGCCCTAGAAGCCGCCATGCCTCGAGTAGAGTGCGCCTTTACGGCCATAGGTGAAGGCAAACTTTGCACCTGATAGGCCACGGAAATAGTCTGAACGATCCAGTTGCTGATGGTGTGTTTAGAAGCGGGGAGCCCAGCCTTGGGGGACCCGAAACACACCAGCAACTGGTCTGCTTTCCTCCATCCGGGAAGACCTCAGAGTGTAAATACTCAGTGCTCTGACAGGGCAGAGCAGATGAAGTCTCTCGTCCTCCGCCGTCACATGAGGTGGGGGATGAAACGCCTGCAGCACCGTGGACCCTGCCAGTCTGGCCGGAACCTTAGGGACATAACCTGGACAAGGGTGCAGGATGGCCCTGACCCCCCCCGGGGCAAACTCCAGGCATCGGGGAGACACCAAAAGTGCCTGGAGATCCCCCACCCTCCTCAGAGAGGTGATAGCGAGGAGAAAGGTCATCTTAAGGGTCAGGTGCTTGGCCTCAGCCAACTCCAGGGGTTCAAAGGGGGCCTCAGCCAGCGCTTCGAGAACCACTGCCAGGTCCCAGGTGGGAACCCTGGAACGAGTCACGGGTCTCATCCTCCGGGCTCCACGGAGGAAGCGCAACACCAGTGGAAGCACTCAGAGGGGCGTGGAATGCTGCAATGGCAGCCACATACACTTTGAGCGTGGACGGGGAGAGGCCGGCGCAGAAACGGTGCTGGAGGAACTCCAGTATCACAATTACCGAGCAGGTAACTGGGTCCACCGCCCGTTCTCTGCACCAGGTGGTGAACACATTCCACCATAGGCCGTACATCCTTCTCGTGGACGGGGCTCTGGAGCTGAGCAGCATCTCGACTGCTCCTGTCGTCAGGCCCGCCTCTAGGAACTGCGCCCCCTCAGGGGCCAGACCCATAGTTGCCACAAGGCGGGGTGCGGGTGAAAGATCCGGCCCTCCGCTGAATCGCTTCGACATGATCTGCTGCTTCGTCTCGACTTCAGGTAGGATGATGGAGCTTCCAAACATAGCCAGAGTGCCTGCTGAATAGAAAGAAGCTAATGTGTCCTATGTGCCGGCGTGCTTATCTACCCCCTCCGGTTACGCCGTCACACACTACCGTTCTAGCAACACCAATAGGATTGGAGTAGTTTCATTCATAGTTCAGCCCTGCCACGCCCAGAGGCGTTCCCATAGTGTCGTCACCGACGCAGTTCGAGTTCCCTCCAAGGGAAATGACATTGATCCTTTCAGGGTAGGATTTAAAGACAGAAATGTTTATATAGGGTTGTGAGAGGGTTTCCTCAGGAACTGGAGCATAAAGCAATGAACAACATTGGTCCTGTGTATACCAACTATATCTGTCAGTTCAGAGAAAGATGCAAAACAATTGATAAAAAAGGTTTTCAAAACATTACAAGCATTTATTTTACCAAAACTTGAATGAACTGTCAAGACTGGATGGAACAAAGAAGCAACTGGACTACCAAGTGAGGGAGCCTGAAATCCACAGTTTTTCCCAAACTGTGTCCAAATTTGCCGTGAATGATGAATAACTGGGTAAGCTTTTGGTCTAATTCAGGCAAGGACAAGTGCTGCGCTCAAAATGGCATGTAATGAGACTTGTAAAAACTTAGCAAAGGCCACATTGTGGTACTAACAGGGAATGAAACAAGTGGCTCTGAAAACAAAAAGAAAAAAATGAAACTGCATAAACTAAAGTCAATAAAGACTGAGGTATAAAGACAAAAAGGCTAAAAAGAATTTAACCCCTCCTCCCATATCCCTCCACTTAGTCTCATACATTCATCATGGTTGTAATGGTCGTGTTTCTTCATCAGGAAGAATATACAGTATAACTATCTTGTGTTTTATCAAGGCATTATGATTCATGTACGAGTGTTTTCAACAACAGGTGATAACATTTGTTTTCTCTTCAGGTGTCGGCAGTGTATCGAGGCTGGATGTGGCTGGAGCACAAACGGCTGCTCCTGGGCAAATCAAGGAGTGGGGGATGTAATTATGTCTTTTTAAATGTATTATCTAATATAGGCTTTTCCAGACATCATGCATGTATGCTAACTTTCCATGTGCTACATTTGAACATCAGTGTAACAGCACAACATTTATTTTGAAACTGATAATGAAACCAGAACAGCTGCTCTGAATTTCAAATATGAGATATAAATAACAATAGTTATTTCAACAGACTGTCAGCTCAGCACCTGTCAGCAACAAATGTTTAAATGTGTAATACATGTTAGCTACTGGAAACAATTAGGAAATTAGTTGATTCTACAATTTTTACCATAGCCTCTTAATTTATTCCTTTCTCAGTATTAAACATTTATTGCTTTAGTCAAGCAAAGAGTCATTTTATCTGTTTGGTTTCATTATAAAAAATGTTCTTATGCTTGGAACTTTATCAACACTAATAGTACCTTTTTTAAATTGAATGTTACTTCCCCTCATTTCTGCCTGCAGGAAAGTGTCTGCCGAATGATGGAGTCAGGGATGAACTTTTCTGTGAGTCTGAACCTCAATTCTCACATTACACACATATAGCCAAAATAGTATGATCCTACTTTCATAATGCCACTGCAAAGATTTGGCTGTGACGTTGACAGTCGAATCAGGCTCCACCCATCAAAGCATCGAATCTTCAACTACCCTATTCGGGGTCAGCCCTAGTAGAAGGTAATACATTTAAACCAATTATCTCTGTTTGTGTTTTACTGTCAGAGACCGGAGATCTCCTCCATCACTCCCAGTGTTGTGTCATTCTACGGCAGAAACCATGCGCTGTTGTCCGGTCGTAACCTCGGTGGTGTGACCAGAGTGAGGATCCAGGCAGACCTGGACTGCACGGCACGAGAGTGAGTCAGTTTTTTAATTTTATATATATAAATGATATTTTATAGATAGTAATTATTGAAGAAAAATGTTCCTGATTACAAACCATATTCTGCCATTTGACAGTATTAATGAAATCTCTGCCCTCTGCATGTTGTTGCCCTCCTGTCCTTTGTCACTAATCTGGAAGCATCTGTTCTTTCAAAAACCCAGGTCATTTAAAGACACTGAAAAACTTTTCAGTGACTGTCAAGTCAATACTTTATGTGCACTGCTCTTTCCTGAAGCCAGAAACTGGATTTTGTTGTCAAATATGGTTCTGCTCCACAAACATAATGGGAAGATTTTATGTGAGGTTTTTGGGTAAATCCTTCCACTAAGACAAGCCTCACATGGTTCACACATATATAAAAAACTATATATTTTATATCTATATAAAAAACTTAAGTTTATGTTATCACCTGTTGTTGTTCAGTAAAAACCATACTCCTTTTGCTCATCAGCATTGTTGCTCAGACAGACCTTTTTGTATCTGGACATCAACTTGAAACTAAAGCTGGATGCGCTTCTGCTTTAGGGATTGAGGAATTTATGCTAATTCAGAATCTCTTCCATAATGTTTGAATGATTTGACTTCATAGGCTTACTTTCAGAGTCTTTTAGAATTTTTAGGTTTTTAGGTACAAACAAAGGCACCCTCCATTTGATCTTGTTTTAGTGTTGTGATATTTTGATCATTCGGACGTGTTAAGCTTACGAAACACCCTCTTGGTGAGTTTAAACTGATGTATATTTGTGTTTAGGCAGATTTTGCTACTGTGCTTCTGGTTGCCTCCAGGATGTCTGCATGTTATTGTTGATGCATGTTATTGTTGATGTCCTTAATGTACTCCCCACGTAAAAACAAAGTGTGTCTTGATCTCAGTGAGACTGACTGGTTTCTCTCTGTCTGTCATCCTGTGCGCTCTGGTCAGATCTCCTGTATGGAACAACACTGGTGTAAATCTGACGTTCCACATTCCCAGTGCCGAAAATAAAGGCATGGTCAAAGTATGTGTTCTCCTCTCAGATGGAAGTTGCCACGGCAACACTACAATCGCCTACCGTTCCGCACCTTCCTGCACAGCCGTTACACCCAGCAGCACCTGGGTCAGGTAAGACTGACAACACAAACGTGGACAGGCTTGGGAGACGAAAGACAGGATAAGGCATGAGTGGGTCAATTTGTTTCTAATAGTGATTTGATGAAATTGAAGACGTGAAATCTAATCTTGGACAGATACAGTTTTTCCAGCAGCTGCTAAGAAAATGCTTCATCTAACAAAAAGTTATATCAAAATCAAAGTGCAGGCTTAAGGCTTAATTTGTTGATTGTCACACAGAAAGAAGATATGAGGAAGAAAGCTTTCTGTTAATTTTCTTTTTATCATGGTGACTTCCTTTCTCACATTATTTTAAATGTAAAAAGATAAGCAGCTAAAGTGCTGAGCTCCATTGGAGCAGGAACAAGAAAAGCCCCTTTCAGCAGGTCATTCAGACAATGAGTTCAAAGTGACATATCTAGCATGCTGCCATCAATAAATCATAACTTAATCATTATTGAGACACTAGAATAATCATTATGAACAAACAAGACCATCACTGGGATCAGCTTCTGTAGCCCCTGTCAATGGAGAGGCATCATGAGGCAACACAAGGTTAATAGGAAATGTGGTCTAAACATTATGATTATTGTAAAGATATTGTAACTGAATTGCCATTTTAATTGAATGCGCTGGCATTGCTAATGCTCTAGACAGCACCTGCTAAACTCAAAGGGCTATCAAAAAGGGCAGAGGAAAATTAAGTAGCTAAGCTATTTTTGAATCAGCCTCCAGTGCTTTGTCACTAACTTCAATAGAAACTTATTTTAGGAAACAGTGTTAGTTACTGAGGAACAGTTATAGGTTGAGGGTCATCTTATGGGGAAAGACAACTACTTCCCAAAAGCTGGGTCTTTCACCATAAGACTACTTCCCCTTTCCGTTCCAGCAACTGAAAGTGGCACTTCTGCCTTTATTTTTGAACCTTAACATGCAACAGTGTTGAAAGACAAAATAGTCAAAGAGTTTTATAACAATTTATGTACATATGGCCAGAACATACCAGCCAGAATTATATAAGTCACAATAAACAGAGCTTTTTCCTCAGTGTTATCATTTTAGCACACTGCCCTTGCACGCAGCCATTCCTCAAAGCACATTACAGTTACCTCTAATTAACTGCATGGTGATTTGCCACTCATATCCACCTGTAAGCATGCACAGCTTTCCAGGGTGCTCCCTTCATTGTGCTCATGGTTGTGACTTTCTTTAAACTAGGGTGTTAGTTAGCAGTATGTCTTGTCTTGTCAGTTTGTCCTGCTAGCTGCAGGGCCTCAGAAATGCGTTTTTCGGACACTATATCTCAACAAATTAATTAATCGTCAGAGGGTGATTCCTAACCATTGCAATTACTTATATTCTCATATGTAGAGAACCCTTACATATAATCCACAAGTGGTAGCCACAGGTGTATTTTACCATCATATTAGGCATTACCATTCTTTCCTCTTCTTTGACTGGCTGCTGCTCTGTGTCCTGTAGTGGGAAGAGGAAGATCACACTCATGGGATTCCACATGGAGTTTGTGGAAGGGGTCATACACAGCCACGCCCCGCAGGATGTCAGACTTCCCAGTAACAGCAGCTATCAGGTGGGTCTGTAGACACACACAAAGTATTGTTTTATTTGATCATGTCATGTCAAATCATCCCATGTCATCTTCTAGTATTATGTCATTAAACATTCCATTATAGCATGTATAGTGGTCACATGACTATACACATGCACAAACACAGAGATTGAAGCATGTCACATATTAGTCCCACTTTGTTATAATATACTTTTTTGTTACGCTGCAGTTATGTCATTCTAAAGTCGTTATCTTCTTTGTCGTCCCATTTATGTCTTATTACGTTGTATAAGCATATGTTATTTTACATCAACTAGTATCACATTGTTTCATTGTTTTATGCCATATTTCATCATGGCACATTGCATTGCTGAGTTTACCACGTCACCACCATCACCATGTCATGCTGTGCCATGCACAAATTATATCATATTATAACACTGAATGGTTTTCACTGCAGAATCTCATCTATGACACACCTGCAGCTGGAAATACTCCAGGGATTTTTACAAGCACTCTGTCTCTGAAAGTAGCCAATGAAACTTTGGCCTGCTCCACAAACATAACCTACTATCCAGATCCTGAGTTCAATAGCTTCACATCCACAAAGACACGGGACAGTGTCCTCATCAACATACAGGTAATGCATATTTTTTTAGCACACATGTAAAAATATAGGACATCAATACATAAAAGCACATCATTGTTTCTGTTATTTCAGAAAAAGGCAGACAAACTGGAGATTACCACAACAGAGCTGTTAGTGTGGGGCGTTTGTGAAAAAAAACAATACCCCTGCATCATTAAAACCAAACAAACCAGCAACGAGACTGACTTTTTCTGTGAAATTCAAAGAGCACCCGACGCTACATTTCATCAGTTAATGGTAAATATTCACACTATACCACACCAAGCTAGACAATACTATAGAGAAATAAAATAGACATTTTATTTTGTAATAGTAACAATACTACTATGCAGTATCAAGTGTGTCCAAAGTCTTCAGAAGTATATTGCCATAGAATATTTACTAAAAGTAAAATTTATTCAAAGCAGTAAACATGTATTTATGCTCTGTAAAATTCTTTTCAAATATAGTGTGATTGTTTTTTACAGATAATGTATGGAGACAAGACAAAAGAGCTGACAAAAGAATCTTCTTTGTATCTGTACCTTCTGATGCTGCTTGCCATTCTCCTGGTACCATGCATTATTGTTGGTAAGTACACAAAGTATGGTAGAGTGATTTGAGACATTTTGGTCCACCACCAGGCTTAAAAAACAAAACTACGTCAAACCTTAACCCATTTTCTATTTTTATTTGCAAAATTCTCTTTGCCTGCTTGGTTTTGTCTTACAGTGGTGGTAATTGTCTATCGGAGCAAACAGAAGAAGCTCGCTGCTAAAATGAACAAGTTTATGGAAGACCTGGAGCTCGACATCAGGAATGACATTAGACAAGGTCAGTCACAAATTTAGTGCATGTAGTAGTCCAGCGGTAAGGTTAAACGCCATAAATTGCATATGGAGCACAAATTTCCCTGTACGCTTTGAGTTTTTAGCTTTCGTTTTCCCTGGAGAACAGTGACTAGCCAGCTTGGATTCATGTGGATTACAATGGATTCCAAATGTTGAAAGGAAATGAGCCTGTTGACTATTTGTGGGCCAAACTGGCCCAAAGACTGCATTTTCTCCACAGACTCTGATGGTTTGGGGTGAGCACTAAGATCATGACACTGTTTTACAACACCGTGCTGGAAAGTCTGATCAGATACGGAATGGCATCCTGGTTTGGCACCCTTACTATCCAGTGTAAATCAAAAATTGAAGACTAGTGAAATCTGCAATGAAGGTTATGGGAATAAAGACCACATATTCCTCCAGACTATCTTTGATAAAACAGTAGTCTCACAGGCACCAAACATTCTGAAGGACCCTTCCTGTATTCTGCACTCTGAGTATGAAAAATCACCTTCAGGGAAACTGGAACTAGCAGATGTAAAAGTAAGCAGTCCTTCATCCCTACTTCCACAGCTCTTGTTAATAAACAGTCTGCTCAAAGCAAACAGTCTTGAAGTGCATCCGGCACTTTATACTTTAGTATAGTTTACTGTTTATGTTGTTTGCAATTAGTTATGAATTTTAACCACCTTGCTCCCAAATGTGTTATTAAGGTTTTTAGAACTTGTGGTTGTTGTTATTTTATTGTTTGTTTTTATTGTTTGTGATTCGATGAGCATCAAATACAACTGAACAGAATCACACGGTTGTTTTTAACATTACTCAGGTTCTAATAGATTCAGTCATCAGTTACTGATAGGTGAAGAAAGGATAACATTTGGATAAGTATTCAAACTTCACTTGAAACTTCTCAAGCCATTTTACTTTACTGCTTGAGGCTATAACCGCTGCTAGCATAACACACCCCAATCTTCCGTTTTATTGTGTGAAATGTCCTGTACTTGTTCTGTTTTCTGATGTCATATAAAAATGTTGCACAGACATACACTGCAGAGGTGTAAGAACAGTGCAAGTAAGTTGCTGCACCAGTACAGGCTTAGTCTGCCATTTTCACTACCTCTTTTTATTTGCAAACTGATGCCCGCTTTTAAGTTAGCTTTTTGACCTGAGACTAAAGAGAAATACATATAATCTGCTTTATCCTTTGTCCTGTTATTCTGGAGTTGTAGTTCTGAGATTTAGTGTCACTCAACACACACAAGTCTGTAGTCCATAAAAGCCACTGTCTTCCACAGGTTTTGTGGATATGCAGACGGAGAAAGCTGACCTGATGGAAAATGTTGGAGCGATTCCTTTCCTGGACTACAAGCACTTTGCCTCCAGAATTTTCTTTCCTCAGGTACAGTGGAGCTGCAAAAAAAGCAAATGTTCATATCTGACAAACTGAAGCTGTTGTTGTGACATTAAATGATCATAGCCAGATTAAGAAAGCTACCTTTTTGTTATTGTTTTTCAGAATGAATCTTTCATGACATTGTGTATCAAAGACATTGGTCAGGTAAGGTTTGACACCAGCTGTTCCTGATGTTGGTACCACTTTGTAACTCTGGCAGTGACGTGTTGCTTGTATCTGACCTGAAAACAGGACGCAGTGAAGGTTCAGCTCGACGGGTGTTGCCAGAGCTTGTCCAGGCTGATCCAGGACCAGCTATTCCTCACATCTATGGTGCACGCTCTGGAGGAGCAGAAGAGCTTCAACATCCAAGACAAGTGAGTTGTACCTGTTCATCCATTCAGTTATCCTATGGCACAACATTCTACTGTGTTTGAACTCACCTCCTGTGTCCCGTCCTTGCCTACTTTTGTCTCCCCACCTGCATCTACTCGTTCCCAGGAGTACGTTGGCATCATTACTGACCGTAGCGCTCCACAACAACTTATTGTACCTGACGGAGGTAATGGAGACTCTGCTGAGGGATCTCATGCAGCAGAGCAGCAACGCTCAGCCCAAGCTGCTGCTACGGCGCACCGAGTCCATTGTGGAGAAACTGCTCACCAACTGGATGTCCATCTGCCTTTACGGCTTCCTTCGAGTCAGTCCAGCCAGTAATTTTTAGCCATGCTAGCATCAATATCTGAAATACTGAATGTATTGCTATGAACAACTTTGTCACTTATCCATAAAAATATCTTGACATCTACTAGATGGTTTGCCATAAAATTTGGAACAGATATTTGTGTTCCTCTCAGGATGAATTGAGGGGTTCTGATGATTTTTTTTAGATCCAAGATTTTGGTTTATGACCAAATACTTGCAAACTAATCATTATTATTATCAACCTCAGTTGTATGTTGTGTTTATGGCTAATTAGTAAAGGTTAGTGTGCTGATGTTAGAATTTAGCTCAGAGCACCACTGCCTAAGTACAGCCAAACAGAGCCACTGTCATGGCTGTTGACTAGACTCACCTTAATGTTAGTAAAAATATTGGAGACATTTGTATGTCAACGTAACACAGGAACATGTTCTGTGAAGCTAAAAAAAAATACCATACAATTAAACCGTACAGATCATGCACCAGAATCCAAGTGAGGAAAGGGTTTAACAATTTGTACAATATACAAGTATTTGGTAAAAGTCACTTAGGCTCTTTCCCAGTGTACATACACTTGATGACAGTTTTAAGGAAAAACTTCCTTTTAACAGGCAGAACCTGCAATCAAGTTCCACATAGTTGTAATATAATAGTAATGATAGAGGAGCTCAGTGCATTATGGGATGTCTCCCGGCAGTCTAGGCCTATAGCAGCATAACTAAGGGATGGTTCAAGGCTCACCTGAGCCAGGCCAAACTATAAGCTTTATCAGGAGAGGAGCTTGATAGCTGAACGCTCTGGCTCCCATTCTACTTTTGGAGACTCTAGGAACCACAAGTAACCCTGCATTCTGGGAGCACAGGGCTCCGGTGGGGTAGTAAGGTACTATGAGCTCTTTAAGATAAGATGGTGCCTGACCATTAAGAGCTTTGTAGGTAAGAAGCAGGATTTTAAATTCTATGTGGAGTCAGTGCAGAGAATCTAAAACAGGAGAAATAAGATCTCTCTTCCTGGTTCCTGTCAGAACACGTGCTGCAGCATTCTGGATCAGCTGGAGAGTCTTAAGGGACTTATTCGGGCAGCCTGACAATAAGGAATTGCAGTAATCCAGTAAATGACCATGCATTTGTTCCTATATTTTCCGCATAATTTTGAGACAGGATGTACCTGATTTTTGCAATACTGCGTAGATGAAAAAAAGGTGGTCCTCGAAGTTTGTTTTATGTGGGAGTTAAAGGACATGTCCTTTCGGTGTTGCTGGAGGCTGGGCAATGCCATCTACAGTAACTTTAGATAATGCGTCTCAGAGGTGCTTAGGCCTCAATACAATCACTTCAGTTTTGTTTGAGTTTAACATCAGAAAATTGCAGGCATACAGATTTTTAGATACTTAAAGCACGCTTGACTTTAGCTAACTGACTTGATTGGTAGATAAAATTAGGGAACCATCTACATAACAATGAAAGTTTATGGAGGGTTTTCTAATAATATTGTCTAAAGGAAGCGTGTATATATAAGACGAATAGGATTGGCCCGAGCACAGATGCTTGTGACTAACTTTGGCGTACACGGAGGATTCGTTGTTAACATGTACAAACTGAGATCGATCTGATAAATAGGACTTTAACCAGCCAAGAAGTGTTACTTAAGCCATTTGAAAAAAAAAAATATCGTCCTCACAAATCTCCTCTGCCCACACACCAGATTAAAGCAAGTACAAAAATGTTTCACAATAAACATTCCCACTCTGGGTGACATCACAGAAAACTCTGCACAGAGTTACAACAGCTTCTGTGCCTTGTTTAACCGACCAACTTCCTTATTCGTACTTTGTGCAGGAAAGTGTTGGCCAGCACTTATTCCTGATGGTGAGCGCTCTGACGCAGCAGACCGCGAAAGGACCTGTGGACTGTGTGACAGAGAAAGCTCTGTACACTCTCAGCGAGGACTGGCTGCTGTGGCAGGCTCAAGATTTCAGCTTCCTGGTACAAACACACACATACACAAACACACATGGCTTAGTCAGTTGTGCTTGTACATGTGAAAGTGTTCATTTTAATGAACACCAAATTCTTAGTTCTGTTTTTGGTGTGTTAGTTTGCTAACCACAAACTTAATCTTTTACGCAGTACCCCCAATCTTCCAATACACATACTTTGTTATCAAATATAATGTTATGATATTACATTTCGAAATTGTGGGTCTTATTTTTTTTTCTCATCTGATTGTGGTATGAACACTCTGGTCTGGACTTTCCTTGATAAGACAACATCCTTATTGTGTGTATATGAGGGTTTCTTGCCACATTGTGAGTCAGTGCACAGCAGCTGTTACAAACCACTTCCTCCTCCATGTCTCTTAATGCTCTTTTGAACATGCAAAGCAGCACAGTTTTAAAAAGCTTAATATGGCTTTATTTACTGCATGTTGGAAGAAAAAAAATACCTTGTTGTTGCCCGGCAGAGAAGTTCTGAAATAGAGACTTAAGTTAAAATCACTTTTGTGACGTAGTTTCAAGGCCCTTGGTAAAACAAGTAACAGTGAAACACAGTACCGTCTCATCTTACTGCCAGGCAATATCTGCTTGCTGTCAACCATTAAGAGAAAATGAGAGTTGAAGATGTTTGGTTATATAATGGAAACTAAATATAGAGAAAGGCTTGAGTTGATCAATAAGTTCTCTGCAGCATAGTGGAAACCTCTTATCTTTAGTACCACGTCTGTCCGGGTCACACTGATGACCAGGGGCGGATTGGCCATCTGGCAGTTCTGCCAAATACCAGAGGGGCCTGACCATTTCTTTTGTGTTTCCACACAGGCTTTACTTGGGCGGGCCACTCAGGTACATTAACGGCCGCCCAACGCATTGGTATATTTGGTCATTTAAGTATTTTGCAGAGAAACACTTAGAGAAATGCTATCTATTACGTAATAAGACTCCGACGGTGGATATTTTACAATCACGGACCAGGGAAAGCAACAGTGGACACAATGGTGCAAATGTAACTGGGTACAACGTTGGTTTTGGTTTCGATAGACTTCCTCATTAATAAGCCTCCTCTGCGCACCTGTGGCTGAAAACGGAATTGCGGGTGGAAATAGCGAGTGCTGTGCATAGTCCACTGCTGATGGAGAAAGTCAACAGGGTTGATTATTCGAACCAAATCAACCTTTTCTTTATTTCTCACACAGTAGACGAAAAGCACAGCTTCACTATTTATTAAGTTGTATTGTTTCAAACGTTTCTCAAATTACTGGATAATTCAAATATACAGTAAAATAGTACTGTATGTAAAATATAGCTTACAGTAGATCATATTCCACAAGGTGCAATGTGTGCTACAAAATATTGTTAACCATAAAGACACCAGACAGAGTTTTGTGAGCTGTACGCGGGATGAAACGAAAAAAAATGAAATTTAGGGCAGCTGCTTCCTAATTCCTAAAAAGCCTGTATAATTAGGCTATAGCCTAAAACATGTTGTGCTTTTAACTGAAACATCAGCTGTGCAAATGGGCTTCTTGGTGGTGGTTTCAGTACTTTTCTAAATGTTTAGACTATCAATGCCAAACTGCAAGCAGAGTTTAAAAAGAAAACTATTCATAAAATATTTTGATTTATTTCATGTGTGAAAAGACATAATAGGAACAATTTGATTAATATAAGCAAATTATTTAAACAGCATTCATATTTAATGATTCTGCCCCCATCTTTTTGATCACTGTAAGCAGTTTCCACGGTAAATGAAGATGGCCACAGTGTGGATGCTTTTTTTCTTAATATTCCTCAATCAAAGTAGCTCATTTGCATATGTGGTTAAGAGGAAATTAATTATGTTAATGTACCTCAGATGTCTGAGCTAAATGAAACTAAATTGTTAAGGGAGTTTGAGTATAGTTAGTTTTATTTTATATTCTCATGTTTCCTCATGTGTCTTTACTACCTGTCTTTGTGTGCTTTCCCAACTGTGTGATCATCTTTACCACCCTGATTAGTTTCACCCTGATTGTTATCCTTCCTTAACATTGTCAGTTCTTGTGTCTTTCCTCTTTCAGTGGTCAGGTTGTCTGCATCTGTTCCCCAGTCATGCGTGTTGCTTCCTCCTTCAGTATTCCTGCCTGTGTTCGTCGAGCCATTACGGTTTGTCTCGTTAGATTTTTGTAATTTTGGGGGTGATTTGGCCTCACCCTGCTCTCTTTTTTCATTTCTTTTTTATTAAAGCTCACTTTTATTTCTTAAACCTGCCTGTCAAGAGTTCTGCATTTGGGTCTTTTTTGCACAACCTTTAACACAATCTATATAATGTGCTGCATCTGAGGATGAGTAACTCTGAAATACTTTTTAAACATCTAATTCCAGGAAGAGGAACAACTCAGCATTTCTCAGATTTAATGTATCTGTGAACCCACGTACTGTAAGAACACGCTTTCTTTGAACACACCCTCATCCTCAGAGCTAAATAGAGAAGTTCCTGACACTAGATACAGATGTAGACATTTGGTTATTTTTATAATTTGGGTAATATCAAGCATGGATATAATACTATAAAGTGTGTGGTAGTATAACTTGCTCTATATGAAAAGTGCCCTGAGATATCTTCTGATTTGGTGCCATATAAATAAGATTGAATTGAGTTTCAAAGTGTTTTGGAAAACTCTAAACCACAACAAAATCATTGGTTCTCAAACTTTTGGGCTTCTAACTCTTTAAAATGAAGCAATATCAACTTGTCACAGTCAAAGCTGCATATGTCTTTGGGTTAGAAGAATTTATGTAATTTTCTGGCAATATATTAAGAATCACTGCATTAAAGGACAATAAATGAGAGGAAAATGTATCTAAAGTATTAGATGAAATCTGACACACAGCATTGTTGCACTTACTGGTGTTTCTTTTCAACATGGTTTAATGCAGATCAGACACAGCCCAGCTGTAAGGGATGGACCCATGATTTTCATAAAGCATACCATTAAAACTGAGAGAGAAGGAAAATATGAGTAAGTGGCCAAGCATGAGCTGGCATGCACAGATACTTGAAACTGAATCCCAACTTTATTTTGCCCTTTTGTAATCATATTCTTTGTAATGCTATGTTTGCCAGCGAAGTTCATGGAACTGCAGCTGCTGGAGTCTGCAAATACTGACGTCAGTCTCATATGACAAGGTCAAATCAAAATGAAATAGATAAAGTGACATATGTTGGTATAATAATCTTAAAGGCCCTGAAAACATACATTCTCCTCTCAGTCTGTATTGTTCTTTGAGCGATGTGGTCCTTCATAAACAAACTTTCTATTCTTCACAAGTTGGACCAGTTTTGTTTTATTCACATGAAACATTTCTGCATTTGTGTCTTTAGTCTGAAGTAGGCGGGTCTCCACTGAAAAACTCCACTGAGTTGTTTGATTATGTTGCCAGGCCACTGTCTATCAAATCCAATGAAACCACCCACACAGTCCTGATGAGTTTTAGGGTGTTAAACTGTTTACAAATTATAACTTTGGTTGTTTTTTTAGGCACACATATTTAAAGTTTTTTATAGTTTAGGAACCATGCCAACTGCAACAGTAATTCTGCCAAAGGTTTTTTGGGATTTTGGCATATAAAATGTACGTTTGCATTAGTCGACACATGGACACAATCTGCAAATGTCTACAAACCTGCAACAGTAATTTCATTTGAATCATCCCCTGTGCATTTCTTATGTAAAACATCCTCGGTATTCTGTGTTACTCTTCATTTCTATTTCCTTCCCTCTGCTGCTACAGTGACCCAACACACACAGCTGTCTTGAACATTTTATCTAATCTAACAAACACCATCTCACTTTAGTGCACGTTTACAGCCATTATACTGTGTGTGCATAAGCCACAAAACTGTAGAAAAGAAACAAGATGGAGACTAATGGTACATTAACTCGAACAACACTGCTGTTAAAGCCTTTCATTAACCACACTTTACCTCAAATTAATGTGTTGGAATATGAAACTTCTTTTGTTTCGAGGCTTTGGTTCAGTTTCTGCATGATGGGAAATCTGAGGTTAGCATGAGTGGTTATTTTGGTGGTTTCTGACAAGTGGGATTGCAAGCAGCTGTGTGCATGTGCTAGTGTGCTGAGCTTTTTAGTAACCATTCACACATAGACTGACATGGATTCTACAACGGAGATAGTTGTTAGCAGGCTGTAAAGATCTCTCGACCAGTAATTGGCAAAAAGTCAATGTCAATTTTGTCGATTTTCTGTCTGCTTTCTACAGAAGCTCAAGGTGCTGTTTGCAGTGGGCAGTGACGGAGAGGTCAGCGAGCCTCTGGAGGTCAAAGCTCTCAGCTGTGACACAATAGAGCAAGTCAAAGAGAAAATCCTGTCCACCTTCAAGGCCAAGTTTGGTTTCCCCTTCAGCAGCCCCATCAGGGACGTTTGTGTCGGTAAGAACCAGCACAGTCTCTTTAGTCCTGTGTCTTTAAATACTGAGATTACACTAAAGATCAAAACTAACCATGAACCAGCGCTAAGTGTTGCCTATGTAGACGAAGCCGGATCTACTTTCTTCATCTGCCACAGAGCTCCAGTGTTGTCCAAAAACTACACTGCTCAAAAAAAATGAGAAATACATTAATCACACATCAGATCTCCATGAAGGAAATACTTCAGAGTTCAAAATCTGTACTATACATAACACAACCAACCGATTGAGGGCTGGATTCAAAATCACACCGAAATAAAGGTAAAAAAAATTGAAATTACACGCTGATCCAACTTGGAGAAGCTAGACTACCTGTGCAACCTGAATGGGCTGGAGGTACCGCCTCATGCTACCAGCAGTGAGAAGGACACTAGCAAAATGCAGAACTAGAGAACAATCAGACAGGTAGGATAAGGAGAGAGCAAGTGTCTGTAGCCACCGGCTGCAAAACCATTTCCTCTTTGGGGGTTGTCTTGCTGTTGCCTCTCCAGTGCGCTTGGGGCAAGTTCAATCTCAAGATCTTTTGCACTGGTTTGCCACTTTTTCAGATTGAACGACATGTTTCCTCGTTGTGTAACCTTTCCGCAACAGGCTTCTAAGTATGTTTCCTTCTGTTTGGTGGGCATGTCACAGGTGTTATCCAAACAGCGGCGACAAGTTTGTAAACACAAAGGTGTTAAAAAGGCAGGGAAATGCAATGCACTTGCGTGCACAACAGGGTGTTCAAGGCACCACCGTTCCCGTGGAGAAAAAAAAATGTTTTGTCAGCGCTGAACTCACACCTATTATCACTTACATTTGCACCAAAACAGGTGGCACTGATTCACAATCATTTATGCCTCCTAACTGCACAGATTCAAATCCCTGAAGTTTAACTGACATGATGTTATACTGTCATGATTAAGTGGTCATTTTTTGAACAGTGTTTTTAAAAATATATCAAAGTGCCCCACGATGCACTGATTTACATGTTCCTTCATTACCGTGAACATGGTTATTATGCCAGTCCCACATACATCATCATGGTGGTGCATCAAATGGGTATTAATCTTAGGCAGAAAATGGTTCCCAGTAAGTGTATTATTTCCTCCTCTTTGTGTGCTTCAAACTACAGTGCCGGGCTGTCTTAGGAAATTACTGCGCCTCTTATAAAAATTAAACCATATATTTTTGAAGATTAATGTTTTTTTGAAAAAAAACCCATTTCATTCTGTTTAAACATAACTTGGTCACTTTTTCTCGCCAGAGTATGAGAAGGATGGATTGTTTGTCCCTCTTGAAGAAGTGGACGCGAGTTCGGAGGTCATCGGGGACGTGACAATGCTCAACACACTGAAGCACTACAAGGTGAGAAATAGGAGTATTAAAAAAAAAAAACATTGTGTAAGTGGAAGAAGAGAGTCATACTGTATTCTCTTGCAGAAACTGAGCAGTTGTTTCTGTTTGTGTTATGTTGTGGCGTGGGCTGAAAAGAGGATGCTGCTGAGGTGAAACTGAACAGAAACACGGCCACAACACTGAAAAAAGCTGGGTCTCTGTCAGTTGGAGGAAATCTCCTCTCACTTTGAGTATTATTGTTGCGTTCCTGCCTACAGGAGGAGAGTATGCATACAGAAACTGGATTCAAAATCTAAAAAACAAATCAATCATTGCAAATACCTCCCTTTTAATATAGCGCATAGACAGCTTTAATATTAAAGGAAAAGGCTGCATAGTTTCACATGCAGGAGGAACCAGAAGAGGAGAAGTAGCTGTTTTAAATGTAAAAACATCTAAAAGGTGACACAAAAACCCTTTACAGAGGTGGCAGATGATCTGACATCAGCTCTCTGTGTACTGAACACAGTTGTTCATGGAAAGTAACTCAAAAATGTACTTTTACATTCATTACTTTGTTGTTAAATTGAATCATTTCCTGTGAGCAACAACCGCATTGTATTTTGACTGACTGAGTCAGTGTACAGCATCTCACTGAGAGAAGATGAGAAGCTGTACTCCATCTCACTTTGTCAATAAAGCTGCCTAGAGAGAGTTTTTATATCAACGGAAAGAAATGTACTGGAGGAAGAGTGGTTCCTAATGGCTTCTTAATGGGATCAAGGGAGTCTTCTTGTGCTATGCATCTCCCATCCATCAGAGTACCCTCAGAGCCTGGGAAAGATAAACTCCGCCCCACGAGTGAAAACCTGGTGGCCTGGACTGTGTTGGCCAAAGCCATCCTGCAACTGAAACAATCTTTCTTCTAGCAAATATCAAGTGAAGACGTTCTAAGTTCCTCAAAAGCTACCCACTACATTAGAAATGTAAGCCTTCTGAAGTGTAAGGGAGTGGTACGAGTGTTTGTTCCCATCTCACTAATTTCACAGCAAGGTTTCAAAATGAAAGAAGATGTCATTTATGAACCTTTCTGTGGGATGGTCTGTTTGCACCTCTGTAGGTTCCTGATGGAGCGACAATCAAAGTGCTTTCTAAGAAAACTCATCCTCCTCTGAGCCCGCAGGGAAGTCTGAAGGGTAAGAGCTGAGAAGGGAAACACTGTTCACGTTACACATGCAGGGATAGTTTTGTAAAATATGCATATTCGCTTTTATTTTTCAACAAGAGTAGATGAGAAGATCAATAGGACACTCTGCGCACTAATATGAAGATAGATCCAGGGGGGAATTATTTTAGCTTAGCATAGAGACTGGAAGACATACGGCTTGCCTGGCTCAGTCCAAAGTTAAGAAATATGCCTGCCAGTTGGATCTCAAATGTGAATCTGTTCAATTAATTTTACTAAGAGGACAACAGTTGGTGGGTCCTGTATTCAGAGTAGCTTACTGATGAGGCGATATCAATAAGCTATAGCCAGGAAGTTAAAATGAGGTATCTTTAATTGGAAATAACAGACTTCAGAGTTTACAATCAACTTCACTCTCTAAGCATCAAATGGGTCCAGTCGGCTTGTGGTACTTTTTGTACCAGCCATGAAAACTGTTCTCATAGTTTATTCTTGACCATGGCATCAGTACGTGTGGCAAAATAATCTTCACTCAAGGTCTTCTTACTATTTTTTTCTGAGCTTCTAACCGCTTCTTACAGTCTTGATCAGCAAATGGAACTGGCTGAGTTGCCATCATGTGTCCTAAAAAACTGGAACACGGGACATGACTTGACGCCGGAGTCCAGAGACCTTGAGATGCAGTTGAAAGCTCATAAACGGCCAGCAGGTGGACCTTGAGTTGAGATTATTTTGTAACACAAAAGTGGACATTGTGAGTTTGAAATTATAATTTTTTATTTTTTTTACACTGTAGTGGACTAACATCCTAGCTGTTAGTTGGAACACAAGCAGCGCTGAATTATTTTTAATACATTTGGAACCACTGAACTAGGTTCTAGATGGCAGAAGAGGAAGTTGATTTCTAATAATGATGATGTTAATGATTGCTGTTCATTTGTTTTACTTTTAGATGACGAGAACTTCGCTGGAAAATACTTCCACTTGGTAAGTTTGTGTTTTTTTTCTTTGTTTGCACAGGTGAATCATCACATCAGTTTACAAGACAGGGACATTTTCAACACCGCACATGTGTGCATAACACTAAATGTTATAAGGGTAGTGAGGTTAATCAATGTAAGGGTGTTTGATGGTTCTTTTCCGCAGATTGATCCCGATGTAGACGAGGACCAACGAAAGAACCCAGAGAGGAAGAAGTTAAAACTAAAGGAAGTGCACCTCACCAAGCTGCTCTCCACCAAGGCAAGGGGAACAATGGCTCATTTTACTTCAGCACGTACCAACACTAGTTTTATATAGCACATCTGAAAACGGCAGATGAGCACTTTCCGTTCAGGGGAGATGGGTTAGAATCTATCTCAGTATATGATAATGCAGTAACACAGAGAAGGTAAGACTAAAAATGGAAACCCAACACAACAACATGATAAGATCTGATATTTGTTTTTTTAAAGGTGAGAAGTGTGAAATAGAATAAAACCAGTGACAGAATAAAACACAGTAAGAGGACGTTAGAAATGAGAGAGGACTTGAGAAAATCTAGTGGGGCAGAACTAAAGGCAAGAGAAAAAAGATTGGACTTTGAATTGGATATAAAAAAGTCAATAGTGGAACAGGACTTAATGTGAGACGGCAGGCTGTTCCAGGGAGCAGCAACAGAGAAACCCTGGTCACCTTTGGGTTGAGTGAGGAAGAATATGGAGTTAGCAGATCAGCGATGTATTGTGGAGCTAATCCATTTAAGGCTGTAAAAACAAATAGTAAGATTTTGAAATTGATTCTGGTAACTAACATAGGTGAGCCAGAACAGGAGCGATGTGCTGTCCTTTCTTTCTTCCAGTCAAAACTCTAGCACCTGCACTAGCAGAACTGATACCAGTCTCAGTCTCTTAGTTATGTTTACCATCTGTAGCGGTGTTTATGTTGCAGAGGAAGCGTGCTATTGCTGTTACTCTTGTCTACACAGGAGGCGTAGCGTGAGCAGCACATTGGCAGAGCAGCAGCAGCTTCAGTGCTCCGTGTACACAGGATGCATTCACGCACAGTGCTGAGTATAGGTCACCCGCTTTTTGGCAGAGCTCTGAATCGAAGACACAATCACGTGTAAAACTAGAAGAAAAAATAGACCTCACATTGCATTTAAACAGCAGCCTTTACATGGCCTGTGTGCAGCCTCACTGATTAAAATAGAAGTGTATCTGTTCTGTCAGACACGTTCGAGATGGACAACTGCAAATGTGCGGCTGAAACACTTCCTGTTGTGGTGACCTCTTTTTTTTTTTTTAATTTGGAGAGGTTTTTGTCAGATAAGAAAGTAGATGACACTTGATATTTCCTTTTTTAAAAGAGGAAATAAATAATTAAAAGTGCAGAGTTCTGGTGAAAGAATGGGTGTATATCTGATTATTTCAGAGGGGAGAGAATTCAAACAAAATTTGAAATATCTCGTTTGCTGCTCCTTACCTGTAGATGCTTTAACATCAGTAATTTTTTCTTTTCACTGTGAACTACACAGCAGAGAAGGACATTATTTTGTTTTTTCTCTTCTAGGTGGCAGTGCATTCATATGTGGAGAACCTGTTCAGATCAATCTGGGGGACGCCGTACTCCAGAGTCCCGCACGCTGTCAAATACTTCTTCGACTTCCTGGACGCTCAGGCAGACAGCATGAAGATCGCCGACCCAGACGTCCTGCACATCTGGAAGACCAACAGGTATGGCTGAGTCATCAAAAGCTCTGTGGACAGAAGGAAACAAACAAAAAAAATAAGATGTACAGGTGCTGGTCATATAATTAGAATATCATCAAAAAGTTGATTTATTTCAGTAATTCCATTCAAAAATTGGATATTATATTCATTCATTACACACAGACTGATATATTTGTAATGTTTATTTCATTTAATTGTGTTGATTAAAACTGACAACTAATGAAAATCTGAAATTAAGTATCTCTGAAAATTAGAATATTACTTAAGACCTATACAAAAAAGGGATTTTTAGAAATGTTGGCCAACTGAAAAGTATAAACATGTAAAGCACTCAATACTTAGTTGGGGCTCCTTTTGCCTGAATTACTGCAGCAATGCGGCGTGGCAATGGAGTCTGTGGCACTGCTCAGGTGTTATGAGAGCCCAGGTTGCTCTGATAGTGGCCTTGAGCTCTTCTGCATTGTTGGGTCTGGCGTATCGCATCTTCCTCTTCACAATACCCCATAGATTTTCTATAGGGTTCAGGTCAGGCGAGTTTGCTGGCCAATTAAGAACAGGGATACCATGGTCCTTAAACCAGGTACTGGTAGCTTTGGCACTGTGTGCAGGTGCCAAGTCCTGTTGGAAAATGAAATCTGCATCTCCATAAAGTTGGTCAGCAGCAGGAAGCATGAAGTGCTCTAAAACTTCCTGGTAGACGGCTGCGTTGACCTTGGACCTCAGAAAACACAGTGGACCAACACCAGCAGATGACATGGCACCCCAAACCATTACTGACTGTGGAAACTTTACAC
>NC_060165.1:6803490-6826519 GCF_021292245.1 Micropterus dolomieu | reverse complement strand
AGCAGATGACATGGCACCCCAAACCATCACTGACTGTGGAAACTTTACACTGGACTTCAAGCAACGTGGATTCTGTGCCTCTCCTCTCTTCCTCCAGACTCTGGGACCTTGATTTCCAAAGGAAATGCAAAATTTACTTTCATCAGAGAACATAACTTTGGACCACTCAGCAGCAGTCCAGTCCTTTTTGTCTTTAGCCCAGGCGAGACGCTTCTGACGCTGTGTCTTGTTCAAGAGTGGCTTGACACAAGGAATGCGACAGCTGAAACCCATGTCTTGCATACGTCTGTGCGTGGTGGTTCTTGAAGCACTGACTCCAGCTGCAGTCCACTCTTTGTGAATCTCCTCCACATTTTTGAATGGGTTTTGTTTCACAATCCTCTCCAGGGTGCGGTTATCCCTATTGCTTGTACATTTTTTTGTACCACATATTTTCCTTCCCTTCGCCTCTCTATTAATGTGCTTGGACACAGAGCTCTGAACAGCCAGCCTCTTTAGCAATGACCTTGTGTCTTGCCCTCCTTGTGCAAGGTGTCAATGGTCGTCTTTTGGACAGCTGTCAAGTCAGCAGTCTTCCCCATGATTGTGTACAGAACTAGACTGAGAGACCATTTAAAGGCCTTTGCAGGTGTTTTGAGTTAATTAGCTGATTAGAGTGTGGCACCAGGTGTCTTCAATATTGAACCTTTTCACAATATTCAAATTTTCTGAGATACTGATTTTGGGCTTTTCATTATGCAGTTATAAATATCAAAATTAAAAGGAATGAACACTTGAAATATATCAGTCTGTGTGGAATGAATGAATATAATATCCAAGTTTCACTTTTTGAATGGAATAACTGAAATAAATCAACTTTTTGATGATATTAAAATTATATGACCAGCACCTGTATGTAGTGCAGTGGTATATGACCTTGAGCACGTCTACTAAAAACCTGTTTTTCTTCCCTGGTAACTGTTGTCCCGCTACCAGTTTGCCTCTACGCTTCTGGGTCAACATCCTGAAGAACCCCCAGTTTGTTTTTGACATTGAGAAGACACCACAATTGGACGGCTGCCTTTCTGTCATCGCTCAGGCCTTCATGGACTCCTTCTCTCTTAGTGAGACCCAGCTGGGGAAGGTAAAGTCCACGTGTCAAAGTGTATTATTGCAGGAAGTCCAGTTTCCCTTTGTTTGTTCAGACAGCATGCAGGGGTGAAACCAAAAGTCGGTCAACCTTAAAAAGAAAGCAAAATCGTGCATCTACCCAAAGGAGGTTGCACCTATGAATGCAAAGAAGTTTGCTTGACACTCTTCCTTGAATCTTACTGTGTTCCAGCATGCACCTACCAACAAGCTCCTCTATGCCAAAGACATTCCCAAGTTCAAACAGGAAGTAAAGGCTTACTACAAGCAGATCAGAGAACAGTCTCCACTCACAGACTCAGAATTCAAGGACTTCCTGCTGGACGAGTCAAAGGTAACGTCCAATTCAGTACATCTTTTTTTTTATTTAAAGTGGCGCTGTGATGGAAGGACAGTGAGTGGATAGGTGTTTGTTTTCATTTCAGAAGCATGAAAACGAGTTCAACGATGCTGCCGCCCTCAGAGAGCTCTACAAATTTATCAAGCGATACTTCACAGAGGTCAGTTCTTTTCACTTCCAGACTAGCTCGTGCACATTTTTCTTTTCACTTTCATGGTGTTAGGTTTTCATGTTTAGTTTCAAATCACTTTGGATGTTTTTAGATGGTTTTTAAAGGGGAGTGAAACCCTTAGACGATGACCAGTATGAACTGATGAGGATGTTGGAGATGCCACGTCTGGTTTTGTTGCAAAAATATTTTAGTTAGTGTGAACACTCGCTGTCATTCATGTTGACACCCTTCAGTAGACCTGGCTGACAGACTGACCTATTTCAGTTTGACTATAAAAAGTTGTAAGTTGTATGATTTTGGGTCTGATTTTGTATTATAAAAATCCATGTCTTTTGCTTTTTCACTATCAATTGCAAATATGTCTGTGTGATGTGTGGGTGACAACAGATCTGAACTGTTAAACTAGTGAATCATAAATCTAATTTGACCTCACAACATAGTGGTGGTAAAAGGGAGCTGCGGCTTAGAATTAGTGGCTTATCTACTGATCAGAAGGTCAACGTGACTCTTGGGCAAGATACTAAACCCAAAGTGTGAGTGTGTCTGTGAACATCTGTTCCAGTGTGATGAACCGTTGGCAAAAGAGCTTTAAGTAGTCAGAAGACTACAGAGGTGTCATACCAGCCCTTTTTCCTTAAGAGATTATTGTGTTAATATTTTAGACGTGTTTATTTATGGTGGTGATTTCTGCTTCATGAGCACCACATCAGTGGTTTACCCTCATTTTAGATGCTGTCTCCTTAGAAACATCTGAGATGTTGACAACAGCCGAGAGTGACTTTGCTTATGAAAGTGACACGAGTGTCACGAGGCCCCGTGTGGAGAGGAAATGAGATTTTGAACCTTCTGATTTCCCTTTGCTTCGTTTATCAGGTTTTCATTTCCTGCTCTCATTTGCAGCGCAGCTCCTCTTCAAAAGCCTTTGAGGAATAGCCTAATACAAATAAACAAGCGGCATTACCGAACAAGCTCCCACCAGTTGTTTTTTTATGAACTGAAACATTCTACAACACAGTACCACAGGAAAAGGCTTGTTGAGCTGCATGTGCTGTCTTGTGTTGAGGCTTAAATTTACATCTTAATGACACAGGCTAACACTTTTTATTGGAAGGTGTGCCTGAAATATACCCCACGCCACTGACAGAATTTTGACTAGATTGTAGTAAAATGTCTTAAAATGGCTCTTTTGGGTACTTTTGCCTTTTCTACAGATCCAAGAGAAGCTGGACCAAAACGGGGCCCCTGATGACCTGAAGGAGCAGCTAAATCATGTTAAAAACTTGTTTGACGGACTAAAAAGCTGCTCCTGGAACTGAGCGACCATCCTTGCACTTATAAATGAACTACAGATGACATGAGGAGAGGAAAACTCAGCAAAAGCTGTCAGACATTTGTCCAGCATGCATCCTGCCCTGCTACTATGATGGAGAGAACATCCCGATTTAAACAGTTCCAGAGGAGCTGAAAGGGAGCTGCTAACCATGGCAGAGTTTTTGTCTTGATGCTTTTCACAGCGTCATCTGCCCTGACGTGACAAAGTCTGTTGGAAACTCTGAATCCTGGGATGTTTATGGCATAAAAATGGCCACCTTTGAAGACAATGAAGCGAGGCGCATATCACCTGCTTATATTAAAGGACTTGACTGAATGCAGTTTTGTAACTGTATGTAACACGTCTTGTGTCAGATGGATGTAGTTCTGCAGTTTCACAGTATTGTGTGGCAACAAATCTGTTCAGTTATTAACAGTTGTTTTTCACTGTTATAATCATTACTCAAGATCCCACACACAGAGTCAAAAGACAGATATCAGGAAACAAGTTTTTTTTCAATACAATTTTAGTAAAACCTGTTGGAAATGACTGTACAAACTTTGTATTCACTCGTCTATATAAAAAGCTTTCCCAAGTGGCTTAAGAGCAAATGTGTGTAAACAACAAACATGTCAATATAACATCAAACCCTGAGGATTTAGTGGTCAATCTTAAAAAAAGGGAAGAATTGCTGAGAAAATCCATTCTCATTTCTCCATTTTTTTATGGAAATATGGCAATAAATAAAGCTTCTGCTCTAAATGCTTCTAAAACACAGCTGGGGTCCTCAATGTGACAACCAGGACGCCATCTCGCTCTGTATTTCAAATGCAAGTCCAGTGGGAAGAAGTGTTGGGGTGTCACAGGTCAGGCTGGGGAGTGAGGGCCCGGTCCCTCTGCACCAGAGATCCCAGTTCCTCCAGCTGCTGCTGCTGGGCGCTTTCCAGATCCTCGAGCCGCCGCCGCAGCAGAGACAGCTCCCTCTGATGCTGCTCCTCCTGCAGCATGGAGGGAAAACACGCACGTTACAGAAATGCTTCCCTCGATCACACCAACACCCACACGCCTTGTTCAAACAGTCTGTATTTCACACATGCATGCTGCTTCCTCTGGATTCATTCACACTTTGGTAAGTCTATATAAACCTTAGGTTTCACATTGGCTGTGGGGTTTCACTGTTACCAAACCTTGTGTTTGTCAGTGATTATTTGATCTTCCTCATTTCACTCTCATTACCGTAACATTTGTTCATTTGTAACTTCAGGAGCTCAGCTCAGTACATAACAGGTTGCTATGAGAAGAGGGGGGGAAAAGACTGGGACATTTAATTTCCTCAAAACTCAATGTGTGTTAGCTTTATTGGGCTGGGCGCCATTTCAGAAAGCAGGTTTAACAAACTGAGCTGATTAAGCCCGAGATGTGAAAAGTTTCAGAACAGCTGATCAGAATTAGTTCTATCAACTAGTTATGTTGAAACTGATAGAAGGTGTGTGAATGGAAAAAAGACATAAATGTGTCATTACAGTAACTGTTGCCATCCTGACTGCCTAACCTTAATGTCCACAGAGTCGCTTAGATTTTATTCTGTGCTGAGGATAAATCCACGGTGTCCAGAGATGTTGTCTCTGTCCTTACATCGATGACAGATGCATCTTAAAAGCAGTCATGTTTAGATTTTGTTTGGGTAATGAACTAAAATCTAAAGTCTCTGAAACCGATAACCCAGACTCTCCTCATCTTAGGCTTAACAAACCCAGAGTTTTCACTAAACCTGCTTTCTGAAACAGGGCCCAGGGTTTGTCTATCTTTGTGTGTAAAAACTGGTCTCTGTAGCTGCCACTTTTGTGGCCATTTAACTATTCATAGTGTTACCATCCAGCTACACTACAGTCTGATGCAAACAGCTGGTTATGCTTACTGGTATGTTGGAGAATGGCCCTTCAGACCCCAGGAGGAGGAAGGGGGTAGGTGAGGAGGTCAGGAAGGCGGGGCCAGCACCGTAAGGAGCCTGGCCGCCAAATAGGAGGCGTCGAAACTCATTGTGTCGTCGCTGCAGCTCCTTCAACCGTCTGCTGAGTTGAGCTTGCTCCTCTGAGAAAGATGAACGTCTGCACGGGGGGGGGGGCAGAAATTTGGAGTTGGAAATTAGACAACTTTCCACACTGTTGGCCAGACATGACAAGCAGGCCTGTGACTGGCTCCCTTGTAGATTCCTGTGTGGCTGCTTAATGTCTACTAATATGAAGGCAAAAAGATTCACTTTTTGGGAAAGTGAACTTCGACAAAGAAATATCCTAAAAATATTAAGGTGACATGTTCCTCAAGAAAA
This sequence comes from Micropterus dolomieu, assembly GCF_021292245.1. Lineage (NCBI taxonomy): Eukaryota > Metazoa > Chordata > Actinopteri > Centrarchiformes > Centrarchidae > Micropterus > Micropterus dolomieu. The sequence goes on along the minus strand of NC_060165.1, from coordinate 6,821,238 downwards.
AAGTAAGTTTGACCAGTGACACAGCAGCAGCTCCTGGCCAGTTAACTATATTATATCATTCATTAAATGAGAGATTTGAAGTTTACTTCTTGGCTGCAGCAGCTTCCAGTTCCAGCTCCTCTATCTTGGCCTCCAGCAGCTGGATCTTATCATGCAGCCCCTTCTCTTTGTTCTCCGTCAGCGTTTTCCTCTGCACGACACACCCACACCAACGTTTAGCTCCTAGACAGTGTTATGAGGCGTTTCCACAATCTGCTGAAAGTAAAGAGGCTGGGAGCGGCCGTACCTTCTTCTGGGCCGCTGCTGCCCTCTGCAGTTTCTCTTTGACCTGGGAGTATTTCTGCTGCAGCCCAGCGGCTCGCTCCTGCAGCTTGTGTTTCTCCTCCAACCACTCCACCTGACGGTCCTCCACCAGCCTGGAGCAACAACACACAGGGAGAAGGGGGGGGAGGGAGAAAGAGTGTTTTAATTGAGAGTCCTGTTTCATAGTTAATAGGGCTGCATAATCATTTTTTTAATCAATTAATCTGATTCTTAAGCTGAAGAGACACACGAAGCACATTAGGATAATGATAGACTAATCATAAAATATGCTACTAATTTCCAAATGTCACTGCTGTGTTAGGATATGATTAATAATAATAACAGACCCTATCTGTCAGATGCCGGATCAGGAACGCGTTCCTCGTGTTGATAATCCTAATATATTGTGCTTGTGTGGGGAGCCGTCTTCCGCCACAAGTGTTCATACGCAGCAGTTGTGCTGCTGTGATAACCCATTTCCAATTTATAAAGCTGACAGAGCACCTCGTTGTTGTCTAAAATATTCCCAAACTTTATATGGTCATAGACAAGGTCTTTTCAGATGCATCTTGTTCTCTGGAGGAATCCCTGCCGACGCACGTTATGAAAATTGAAGTCTTACAGTAATCAGTGATGTGAGTGAGTCGCCCCAGGCCCAAATAGTTAAGATTAGCGGATTTATTTCAAGAGCAGATGTACCTCTCTGCCTCGTGCTGGCTCTTCTCAGCCTGGGCTCGGGCCGCCCTCAGCTCCTCCCGGACTCTGTCCAGTGTTCCTCTCAGTCTCTGGTTTGCCTCCATCAGGTCACTTTCAGAGTGAGACAGTGTCCCCAGCTGGACACTCAATTCCTGGTTCTGCTGTTGGGTCAAACAAACAAAAATTCACACACTCCCCTGGGTTTTTTTGTTTTGTTGTGGCAAGCCGACTGCAGGACAAATAACACTTTGAGGTAGCTGACGTTGACTCACCTGCTGTAGGTCGGCAATCTCCGCTTTCTGTCTCTCAAGCTCGTCAAGCTGTGAGCTTTGCTGCTGTAGTTTGGTTCTGTAAAGACAAAAAAAAAAAAAACATCTTTCTGGTTGTTCATTTTATTATTTTTCCCTTTTGTCTTGCACAATAGGCAATTGCACACCTAACTTAAAGATTACAGTGCTGTAATTTTCACTAAATAAGAATCTAAATGATGGTATAAAATGGCATCGACATCCTCACAAGCTGGGCATGGCAAAACTGGCACAATGTTTTCTGAGCAGTTGGCCACAAAATGTTTATATGGGTACAGAAACTAGAGCAAAGAGTCTGTAAAGGAAACTGAGAAGCTTTGCATATGATGGCATGTACACGATCACACGTTCCTTTCATCTAAATTGGTTTCAGCAAAAAAAACTGTGGCCTCTACACGCACAGTTCCTTCTCAGTTAAAAAGATAAGTGAACCCAGAGCTTGGTAGTTATAATGTACGTATCACCACGTAGATAAGACGTAGCAGATAACACATGTGGATATTACATTAAAAAAAAAGGCATATTGATGTTTGCTGACTGTAACTGACTAAGGCAGCTGTGCAGGTTTAGTAACACTCAACATTCAGTCCAAAGCTGACCTTAGGTTTTGCAGTTCCCTGCGGGCCGACTCCTCTCCTTGTTGTGCACTACGGAGACGCTCCTCCCAATCCTCCGACTGGGCGTGGTCTGCAGCTTCCTGCAGCGCTCTCTGCTGTTCCAGAGCAGCGAGACGGTTCTCCAACTCCAACCTAACAACATAAATCAATTGCAAATCCTCTCAAATGAAATGTACTCAGGCAGAAAAGGCAGAAGTAAAGGCTGAGCTGCACAGAAATGCCATTTTTGATTTTGTACCAATTAGGCATTTATATTATCCACCTAGCTGGAACGATCAATGACTGAAATAAAATTAGGGTGATTCTCACTTTTCCTCATGCAAGGTTGCAGTTTTGCGGAACTCCTCCTCGCGGGCAGACTGCACTTTCCTCACCATCTCCCTCTCTTTCTCCACCAGAACTTCCTTGTGTCGCTCCACCGCAGCCTTCAACACCTCCACGTCCGCCTGCAGACCTGAGACACAAGTTACCGTGAGAAACTGAGGGTACTGTAAAAGTTACAATTATTCTGTGCTTTGAGAGACTAAGGTCTGGATCAAATAAAATAACTAACCTATGGCCATGAATAGTCAAAGAACAACAAAGAATCTGTTGCTGCAGCAAATATTTTTTGTGTTTACTATTGACCTTTTTTCTAGACAGCTAGTGAAGAAAAAAAAAGACTGTGGGTGGGGGGTGGGTGACTAATTTCCACCCAGTGACTGAATACAAAATCAAAGGCTGAAATATCGTGACAAGCGAGGAGGGGGGCCCATTTCTCACTGCAGATTACTCACAGGTGTGTGTGCGTGTGTGCGTGTGTCTCCATACCGTCAATCTGCCCCTGCAGTGTGTCCCTCTCCCTCTCCAACTCCCCTTTAGAGCGGGTACACTCCAGTTTGACACTGGCCACCTCCAGTTTATGTGAGTGCTTCAGACTTTCAATCTGAGAACCAGAAAATTAGATCATTTATCTTTTTTTGACATTTATAAAGACTGTCTAACAATTCAACCACATTTGGATAGATAGAAGGAGCATTTCACAACCATAAAAACACAGATTTGAAGTCACATTGTGACAAAAACCACAGAAGTGAACAAAACCTGGGTAGACAAAAGGGTACAAGTTTCCCATCACTGGCAAACCTTTCCAGCTTGACGCATTATAATCCTTTCACTTAACCTACCATGAAGCCCAGACAGTGCTCTGTAATGACTCGTGTATACTCGTGATATGGCAGTGGATAACACATGTTAGAGGTCAAGGTGCGGCGTACCTGGCAGGTGAGGGAGTTGGCTTCTCTCTCAGCTTTGTGGAGTCTTCCTGTGAGCTGGCTGTTCTGCTCATGGGTCAGATGAAGCTCGCTCTCCATCCGCTCCAGCTGCAGACGCAGCGACTGACGCTCCGCCTGTCACAACCAACAACCAATCAGATCCAACAATCACCAAAAAAAAAAAAAATGTAGATTTTTCCTGTCCCCTTTATAGCTCCTATAATCTTAATGTGAGATATAATGTGATCCTCCTTAATAAATAAAAAAACCCTAAGTCCTGTAACATGACAGCAGGGCCGCTGCTGTCTCACCTCCAGAGACTTCACTGTGGCCTGAGACTCCGTTAGCTGTCTGATCTGAATGCGTTGGACGTTCTCGGCCTGTTGGCCCGAGTTGTCCTTCTGGGCGCGAAGCTCGGCCACCTCTGCCTCCAGGCCCTTCAGGCGCAGGTGGAGCTGGGCTTTCTCCCTCAGCAGAGCCTCCACTCGTTTCCCATCACGCAGCGGGTCTGAACTCTGGTATTGAGCCACCAGGTCTTCCCTATCCCTCTCCAAACGAGATATCTGACAACAGGAGGGAGGTTGTTTAAATTAGCATCTACAGTATCTCACATTTGTTGCCAGCGGTTTAGACATTAATGGCTGTGTGATGTGTTATTTTGAGGGGACAGTAAATTTACACCGTTATACAAGCTGTACACTCACTACTTTACATTGTAGCAAAGTGTCATTTCTTCAGTGTTGTCACATGAAAAGATATCAAATATTTAAAAATATGACTTACTGTACTTTCACCAGTGAATAACAACAACTTGACATCACACTATTATTTTACTTAAAAGCATAGAACAACCAAAATTCTGACCGACCAAACCTACCTCTGCTTCAAAGCGGATCCTCCTCTCCTCCAGTATACGAGCATGTTCTTCGCTCTGATGTTCAAACTGGGACTTGAGGAAGGTGAACTCATACCGCAGCTTGTTGTACTCTGACCTGTATTTCTCTGTCTCCTAAAAAGAACCACAAGTACACACATTAGCTCCAAATCAGTGAGAGGAGAGAGGTAGCAATCAAGCACACAATGGAAATGAGCTGCTGTTCCCTTGAAAGCGCAGACTTTCAAATAATTTTCAAAAGGCAATCAATGCTAATCGCTTGACCGTTGCTATGGACTTAATAGTCACAGCTGCTAACGCCAATTTACAGCAGGTACTGAAGGATAAATGTACTTCCTTCTGCAGTAGATGCCACAGCTGTTTATTCATGTACAGTATTCCATATGGTGACATAATCCATAACACCAAACCTAAAAGGAACATTCTGTTTTAGCGTTGTTACTGTCTTTATATCAGAGCTGCATTACATTATATGACTTCCTGTCAATCATACAAACTCCGACAGGAAGTAATGTATGTTTCCCCAGGGAATTAATCCCTCGAAAATCAATCAGTACATCCATTTCTTTTCATTTAGAGCATCTCTTTAGAGCAGGACAACCATTCATGACAAGCTAGGTTTACCATGTCTAAGCTTAGAAAATGTTATATATATATATATATAATTTCATGTGTATACATTACATAATGTAGTGGGGATTGTAAACTAGACACAAATTTGAAGTAAATGGGTAGTTACTATCATAGATACTAGTGTGCTCTCTCTCTCTCTCTCTCTCTCTCTCACACGCTGAAGTGAGTAGCTGCTGTTTGTACAAAGAACACAGATGGAAACAGACAGAAACAGATAGACAGACCGACCTCCTCCAGTTTACTGAATCTCTCTCTGACAGGAGCCTCCATCTCCTGCTGCACCTGAGCTCTGAGCAACTCCAGCCGCTGAGGGGTCATCACCTGGTACACACGTGCACACACACACACACACACACACACACACACACTTGTGTTCAGTCAGTGGAAGTTTAACTGCACAGAGGCAATTTATTAATTTATTACATTAAAAACTAAAATCTCAGCCACACCAGAAACAAATGTGTCCTTTTGTGAATCTCGTTCCGCCCTTTAATCAATCAAAGAGCAGCATAATGTATCATAGTTTCAGTAGTGTGAGGTTTTCTTGTCTCGAGTTTGGTTTACCTGCATTCGAAGATCCTCCAGCTCTCTGGTTTTGTCCAGCAGCTCTCCTCGGAGCTCGGCCAACAGCAGCTGCAGTTTCTCCTGCTGAGCCTGTCTGTCACTCAGCAGGCGCTTCAGTTCACTCTGCGCCCGGGTGAACTCATCCTGCAAGCTGCAAAAAAAATGAAAGCGGTGCTGAGACTGAGCAAAGTGAAGACCGACAGGGAAACTGTGAAGCATGATGCACAGTGAAAAACAGGAGGGTTTGATTCATAATTCATACACAACATGACACAAAAGATAAGGACCGCTGAGAGGATCAAAATGTTTCTATTTAAAAAGATTTAGCTGTACCTGGTGTGTTCAGCCTTCAGTGTCTGGTAGTTGGTCCTGTGGTTTTCGCACTTCATCCTTTCATCGATTAGCATCTTCTGCAGCTCCATCTCTGCTCCCCCCAACCCAGCAGATAACCCCAGCATGGCTGCTGACCTCCCCATCCCAAGCTCCAGGTTTGGGACGAGAGGGGCAGACTGGCCGAGGGCGGAGGTGGTCATTTCACCTCTGTAGGAAAGAGCCAGAGACAGGAGGAAGTAAAGAAAAGCTGCTGCGTCGGAAGCCCTCCGTTCTTTAACAGTGAGCAAACACTGCCTGCAATCTATTTAAATGTGGCGAGGTGCTTAAAGAATTAGGCCTGGCTTTGTTGTCAGTTAGTTACCATGGTGGCTTTGAGAAGAGTCCCCCAGCTTCTTGTTAACATCACAACCTCTTAGCAGTCAAGGCGAGGCTATGAATCAATCTCAAGTGATTAGTTGGCGCTACTCTGTGATTGCAACACTACTAAAACCACTTGAGCCACTTAACATCAAGCATCCTATCTCGGAGGTAATTCTGAGACCAATGTCATCCGCTTAGGGGGGGAAATGTACTTAAAATGATATCATTACTGCACAAACTGTAGTTTCATATGCCAAAGTCACAAAGGAAAACCACACGACTGAACTTGATGAGGTTTGTTGATCTCGGGCTCTCTTCAAGTACAACCTAGTAACGTTAAATCTAACGTTAAACTGGTTACGCAAACACTGGCCTGTGGATCGAGAGTTGTGATTGCGAATTATAATGAGCTTAGATTGCCTGCGGACTTGCATCGAGTTGATTCAAATGTCGCGCTCCGAGTCCAGCGACTTAATATGCAGGACACAGGGCTAGCGCTAGCTAACTTTAGTGCATCCGTTATCGGACACTCTCTGCTGGACATTGTCTTTGCAAACCTGAAGCAATTTACAATTAATAAGCAGCGATTCGCATCACGCACTAATGTTTTCTAAATGAAACACAATTCTGAGCGATGCGGCGAGCTAAACAGCTACATGCAAGCTAACTTTAGCAGCAACTTGGCAAGTTAGTTAACCAGTAAACGTTAGCACACCTGAATGTAGCTTGCTACCATGGATAACGTTATGTACAACCCGGCGCCCATTTGAGTTTCAATCAACGAATTACAAACCCATAAAGTATCGTTAAACCACACTGCCATTTACCTTACACACTTGAACAGCTGCCTTCTGAAAGCCACTTACCTCTTGTTCAGTTTGGACTTCTTGCTTCCCTGCTTTCACTTTGCTCTGCTAGCCTGCGCTAGCTAGCTAATCTGTAAACTACAAACTGTGGGATCATGGGAATCTTTTCCCAGCGTGCATTTCTCTCGTTGAAAAAGACTTTCGTACTGGCTTTTGCTGTGTACATATTGTACATAGTTAACATTACTATAGTAACTATCTAACTGATATATCAACTACTCAAGCCTAAACATACCACTCTACATACTGACTGAATAAGTTAAGCATATCATTGTGTATTTATCCATATGGAAGTAACAGTCTATTCACAGATAAGTGAAGAAAATGCCTTGTACAAAAACTTCATGCATATGGAAATCAGCTGAGCAGATGCAAACACTCCGTGGATCAACCTACACCTAATTCAGTAATTTTGAGGTGCCTGAAAAAACTGTTGTTGAACATCATCTTGCTATGCATCAGTCTTGGCTGTCTGAACTGTCCTACTACTACGATCACTGGGTAACGGTGTCAGTAAGCACCCTTCCTTTACATCCTGTACACAGATTGTACACTATAAGCTACTCAATCATTACATACAGCAAGTACTTCGAAACACTTCTCATTACTCTGCTATGGCCAACTTCAGCATAAAAACGAGTATATGAATGTCATCCAGAGAAAGGAAGTGATAAGCCTATCTCCATTAACAATCAGACAGTTGAACCCACAGACAACGGACTGTTTCAACCAGCCCACTGATATCCAGAAACACCGCCAGAAATGATTGTATCCACAAACTCAATGCCCTTTGTTGTTAAATGCTTTGCTGATTTAAACAAACAAGACGCAGAAAGCAAACCATATTGTTCTACAGGTCCCGGTTTACAATTTTATTTGTCCTTAATGAGAACAAATTCACCTCCATTACACAAACACACCGCATCTACAATGATACTGTGGATAGTACATGAGTAAGGTGCATGCAGTGTTGTGAAGTGGATTTCCTCTTGAGGTTTAACCTCATCTTCATTCAAATACAGTGTGCAGCTTAATCAAATACCATACTCGATAAATGCTCTTCTATGGAAGACAGCACAAGCAAGGAATCATTTATTAGCAAGAAAATGAAGAGATGCAGCATCTGAGGTCTGCATACCACGCGTTCCTTCAGCACACCAGTTATAGAGGCCTGTAATAGTCTCAGTCCAGATGTGATGGCGGAGAATACCAATACTTTTTGCCCACTAAATGGTGAGCTAGTCAAACCAAAGACAATAATAGTGTTGACACGCAAATCTTTTCCTGTAATATATCTGCAGCATTTTTGATACCTTTATTCATAAACATTATTAGTAGTGTGTCAAATTTTGATTTAGAACGGAACCTTTTTTACATGTAACTCATTAACAATGTAAGCGATCTAGCGAGAATAATGACAATAAAATAAATGCAAAATTATATACTGATAAATGTGACGCAGAAATGTAATGGACACAAAAAAAAAAAGCTTGTAGTAACTTATGGTTGTGCACAGTGACAAAACCTGTAAACAAAAATCTCAAACCAAACATGAATCATTGTAAATGATCTGAATATAAAACAACAGATCATTAGTATTTCATAACTTCACAGAGTCATCAGGATTGTAAAAGTAGTCCACACTAAAAAAAAGATTTTACTTCAGATGTTCACTGGCCCTGAAAACATCTTAACACCTGTGTTTCATTCAAACCATGACATGCTGTATAAAGCAGCAGTGGCTGATAAAACACTCTAAGGCACCTCCAACCTTTTCAGTCTGAAATCACACTTACTTTGGTCTATATCATATTACATATTATTACTTAACAAAACATTTTTAACTAAAATAGCCAAGTGGTCAAGTATCCTGTGAAAATGTATATCTATTTACAAGAGAGTAATTAAATACATAAAAAAATAAATTTAAAAAAGCTATCTAGGAAATATACATCCTCTGAGTAGCGTACATTGGCAACTTCCTGAGTGCACACGTTCAGCTGGAGCTGCAAGAAAAAGGAAATGTAATAAAAAATAAATTCAATTTTACAAAGTGAAAATTAACAGAAATTTTAGGTTAGGAGGTTACTCTGGTTACCTGTCAGCCGCATCCTGGTCTGCCTCTGCACTGTTGTCTGCTTTGGATGCAGGTGTACGCAACTTAGTGGGATCTAAAAAGACAGAAACAGGCAGCTGGATCAAGGTTGAATCTGTCCACAAAATCTTATTACATGCGAAAAAACTCAAGCCCCCCTGCCTTGAATCCAGCGGATCTGCGTCGCGGGGCCGTAGCCCTGCTCATTCTTTGCAGCTATGCGGAACACGACAGCCGGACGGTTGGAGGCGGAGCAGTCAATGTGGGCATTGTCCATGTGGGTGGAGCTGACCGAGCAGGACATCTTAGTGCCGCGGTAGATCCTGATGAATGCCATCTGACCCGGACGCTCTGAGCTTGTGGAGCGGCTCTTCCTCACTGCCATGTACATGGAGTACTCCAGGATCCGGCCTGATGGAGAGGAGGGAGCCTCCCACGTGATGTGGATCGAATCGTTGGCCTGTGCAGGAAAAAAAAAAAAAATATATATATATATATTGTAGCAGCTCTTTCTTAATTTATCAACAGTTTTTCAGTCTGAAAACTGTCTATAGTAACTGATATCCCCCATGTTGCCCACATGACTGATCACATGTCCTTGCTTTCTGTGTCTGAATATCATGGATATGTCACCTTGGTAATTTTGACAGCAGAGGGAGCTCCAGGGAAACCAGGTTGGCAGGTCTTGAACTCGCTGACCGGGCTGAAGTCTCCCTGGCCAAAGAAGTTGAAACCTGCAACTCTAAACCTGTAGGTCTGACCTGGAGCCAGCTCCTGCTTTTCTCTGCCCTGGTAGTCCTGAGGCCCTGGCAGCTTCCTCTGGAGGAAGAACAAGAACAATGAGCATAGGACACATCCTCATGGATAATTAATGTCCGAGATGTGATAAACAACTGTAAAATCAGTCTTTTGTGAATAAAATAGTTGTGAAGTGGGAAGTTGTAGTTTTTTTTTTACCTCTTTAGTATTTGGGGGCCGGCTGCTGATGGCTGCAGTCGCCTGGTCACTGTCAGCAGGCAGGAAGTAATGTCTGACCTCAGAAAAGAGTGTTTTGAACACACCAACATCAAACCACACTCCTTCATCAGGATTCTGGAGGTAAAGAGTTTACAGTCTTAGTTCAGACCAGGCTGAGTGAAAGAGCCAATAATTACTGTACAGAAGTATCTGACCTGGTGTGTGGGGGCGTACAAATCCGTTGTCTTGTCAGCTGAAACAGGCTGTTTCTCTGTAAAAGCAAAGCAACGTCCGCAGTGAGCTTCACCTGTTTGAAAAACCTCAACCTGCTGCAGTCTGGTCCATCGCTGACATTAGAGTGGGAGCATCATCGTTACCTGGCTGGTGCTGAGTTGAGCTGCTGACCTCTGTCGTTGATGTCTCCTGTCCAGCTATTACAACCAACACACAGATAGAGTGTGCAAAAGCTCAGGATCAAAGCTGAGAAACTGCAGTAACACTAAAGCTAGAGTGAGAAAACAAAACTGTCTAAAGTTTTAAATGATGAGGGCAGTTCAGACTGAACAGTTGCTCTGGTGAAAAAGCTTGCTGCGTGTTTTTGTTTCCCTAACGCTGTGTGTGTTTGTTACTTCAAACATACCTTCACATTTTATTGTCCCAAACAATTACATTTGGGGAAGCACAACAATCATCGTGGGTAATCCAGCATTTAATAACTTAGCTATTAGCCTTACCGCAGCGCTTTGTGTCCGAGTCCTTCTCTGTCCCTCTCCCGGTAGTCCTCGCTCCTTCTGCTCGGGTCTCTGCTGAGCAACTGGACGACTTTACTGCAGATTCCTGCTGTGCTGAAGCATCCTGAAATTCAGGGAGGAAATGACTGTTGTGCGAAATAGAGAGCATAGCTAGAGTAAGGCACAAACAAAACAGTGCATAAAAGCACCAAACTACAGTGAATTTTTTACTGTTTTAACTGTCAGGGTTCCTTCACAATGTATTATTATGAAGTTCCTTTACGCAACGTCATGTGTTTACTGCAGTGGCAAGTTTTTGCTTTCTTGTGTCATTTTAGATGATAATATCTGCTTATTGTCTAAACTGTATTAAACTAAAATACTGTAAGAGCAGAGGTCTCAGAACAGAGACATTCTCACGCGCCTCTTTGTCTGTACTACAATTAAAGTTCAAATGGCTTCATTCCCACGTGAAAAAAGGAACCCAATCTACAGGAACAAAATGCAGCAGTGTTTGGTGAAACCATTCTAAACTCAGTGTGAATGCACCGTGAAACAAACACCTTCGGTGTGTTCAAATTCAGTCTACAATACCAGCACTGACACCTCTGTGGTCGGTCTGCTGGTCTCTTCAGGTAATGATAATACAGGGTAGTGTTGTTACATGTAATAGCGTCATTTACAGATTTAATTAAGCAACTCACATCTACCCGAGCTGATGCCTCCGCGTTTTCATTTGTGGTTCCTTCAATTTCAGGCTGAAGGGACTGGACACCTGAGAAAGGAGGAAGATGTCAGTGTAGTGCCAGAAATGTCTTTAGAATGTTTCCCACCTGCTACAGTTTTTTTGTTTTTCGTTGTTTAGTAACCTCTATTTTTTTTTTTCAGCGTGTTTGTTGCCCACTGCCCGCACTGAGGAGACAACTGAATATGTGGCCCCTCCTTACCTGCATTGTCTTCAACCTTCCCCTCAGGTCCATCTGTTCTCATTGGATGGGCGGCTGGTGGATCACCAGCTGCAGTGCTGGGAGGACAGGCAGGCTGGATCTGAAGGATGTAGCAGTCGGCCGCCGCTAGGGGGCGCCACGCCACATGAAGCATGCTGACTGTGGATTTGATGAGTAACACTGCCTCAGGGGTGGCAGGTCGGTCTGAGGACAAAATACAGAATATTACATTGTGTAACTGTATTAATGAAATGTCACCAAAGTCTAACAATTGAAATCAACAAGACATCAGTACAGCCTCTCTAAACAGCCTGCTCTCAGATCTCACCTGTCTCCAGGTACCAGAGGTCCTTGCAGCAGACTTGGTAGTTCCAGCTCTTACGGTATCCGTCACGGCCGCTCCAAATGTAAAGCCTGGACCCGACAGTGGCAGCACAGTGGCCAGCCCTGGCTCTGGGCCTACAGGCATACGGGTCGTCACTGTGGGGTCCCTGGCTCTGCAGCTGGGACTCGATGTCATCCTGCTGCTCTGGGCCCAGGTTGTGCCAGCTCATAGTGTCTGTGACGGTAAAACAGGGCAGCAGTGATTTTGCTGGCCTCTGAATGATGCAGAAAGCCCGACACCCTGCGTGAAAATTCTGACAAGAGTGTAGAATATTCTAAGGAGAAATGTACTGACCTAAGTTGAGTACACATAAGGAGTTGGTGCAGATCCATTCAGTTCCTAAAGCAATGTGTTTGTCTGACTCTGGAACCGGAATCCAGCCACCAAAAACATACATCCTGCAAAAAGAGGGACACGCTGCGGTTTGTCAAAGGCTAGCTCGTGTGTCACATACAGACTAAACTAAACAGAGATATACCACAGACAATAAAGGATCTCATACTTGTTTCCAATGACATTGGCAGAGTGAAGGCTTCTGGGAAGTGGGTTGGAACCCCTGGTTTCAGGAGTCGACCAAACCATTGTGTCTAAAGAAAGGAAAGGGATCATGACAAGGTAGTTTGAATATTCTGGAGTTGTTTCTCACTGCCATTTAGAAGAGTAAACACGCAGAGAAGCCTAACACAGTTTTGTATTTAATTCAAGGTACAGAAACAACTTAACAATGCAAAAAGCTTTATTTTCTAAAATTTGCACATAGTCAAAATAATCTGTCAAAAAAAGACGTCCTACCGAGGTCAAGCTGCCAGAGGTCGTCCAACCGGCATCCTTGCATCCCTCCAAAGATATAGAGCTTCGGGGAGCCGAGGCCAGAGTAGGCAACTGAGGTGTGGGACTCTCGTGCTGAGGGACCGACCCCCTTCGTCTCTGGGATGTTCCAGCCTCTTGCCCCAGATCCTGACTGCAACTCCAGCTCATACAAGTCACCCATGTATCTAAGATGGTAAAGAGTCAAACTCATTTATGCAACTCTCTCTCAGAGAGACGCTATATATCATAATTAAGCTTGTTCTGGACTCAACTCTAATGACTCCCAATTGGTCCGGAATCAGCCACTGTGATTGGCTCAAGGTTCATTAGAGCCATTCAAAGGTTATACTTTCAACTAGAGCTGAAAGCTAATTAATCAGAAACTATTTTGATCACAGTTTCAACACTTTTGCAAGGAAAAAGTGCCAAGTTCTTGTCAGCGTTCACAGACAATAGAAAGCATCCTGACTGAAAACATCACCAACTGGCATAGGATGTGCACCGCCCAGGACCGGAGGGCTCTGCAGTGGGTGTTTAAAACCACTCTAAAGATCATCGCTACCCATCAGTGATATCTGTGAGGTGCCGGCACACAGCCCACAGGATACTAGGAGACAGCACCCACCTGTTACGTGCCAAGCTGGCCATGGGTGTTTTCTTCTTGCTACTCATTGCTTGAAATCTGAAGCTGGCCAATCACCATGCCAAGCCTTCAATAAAAGAAACCCGCCTGAAGAGTACTCTTTCTCTGACTCAACTGCTGCATTCTGTGAGAGCACACTTTATAAAGAAACAGTATATGGAGCGAGGTTTAGGGAATTAGGTACGTTTGGGGTACCCTTTACAATTTTCTTCACTCATGTAGTTCACTTTGTCTAGAAACACTAGGTTTAGTGTTGGTGCCACCTTTGTATGTCTTGGCTAATTTATTTTTGTAGATAAGACTTGTGTGTGGTCAGTATAACTTAAAATAAAACACCTTTAATTGTCACTACCACTTGATATCAATTTCTTTGACTGTTGTCATTTAAAGGGAAGTTTTTTAAAGGGATGCAACACCATCCCAGCCAAAGCCTGTTTACCCTGCTGCCATTTGGCAAGAGATACAGAAGTACCCGCTGTCATACCACCAGACTACAAAGCAGCTTCTACCCCCAGGTCATCTCCACCTCATACTCTGCACTCCACCATAAATAAATGACATGGAGTTTCACATTACCTTGTTAAAATGTATAACATTGTAAATTATTTTTATTATATTGTAATATTAAATATCTGTATATACTTTGTTCAATGTGTGGCACGAAGGGGGCTACAACTTCAAGCCCTGTGTTGAAGAATGACAAGTGTACCTTGAAACTTTTAAAGATAAATCAATCAATTGGGTAAAAATATCAGAAGACTAATTGATAATGATAATAACCACTAGATGAAGCCTACAAAAACAAGTCTGCCCTGTCTTAATGTGTCTCTGAAAAGCCAAGGGTATAAAACTCCATGTAGGGTGTTTATTGTGTGTACTTGCCCACACAGTACCTTGGTATATTGCCATTGGGGTCTTCACTATCATTGGCCAGCCCTCCAAACAGGTAACACTTGTTACCCACAAGGGTGAAGCTATGTCCAATCCGGGGGCAGGGAGGACAGCCATTCCTGGGTGCTCTGGGCTTCAGCTTCTTCCACAGCCAGCGACTAGCCTGAGTCACACGGGACCAAAGTCACGCTTTGACAATGTTTTAGCAACGGGGTTACAATAGACCACTGAAGAAATGTGCCGGAATTACCTGAAGTTCATAGAGGCTGTTGGTGTATTTCCCAAACTCAACCATACCGCCAAAGACCAGTATTCGAGTGCCTTCACAGACGAAACCATGGGCAGCACAGCCAGGTGGGATGTCACCCCTCACCGCAGGCAGAAACCACTGCCTTGAGACTGGAAGAATGGCCAAATGTCAGCCATTGCATTACACAGAACATCCTGGTGAATGCTGCCATTTAGACATTTTACACACCCTGTAGGAAAACAACTTTTTTTCCCCAGTAGCTAGATAAATTAGACAAAAAAAAATCAGTACACTTTATGGTCTTTATTGCACAATGCACAACATACAATTTAAACAGTATCTTGGACAGCAACCACTTCAAACTTACAAGTGTACTACTAGTGCTCATTCACGCCACTACAATGATGACTAACCTACATAGTGAGAATGTTTAAAGCTATATTCTACTGTGTGATTTAGTGCCACTTTTTCATTAAAGTTCAGTTGTTCAGATAACGGTGCACTGATCGTACACATGACATGGCGCCCCTCCTACCAGTCTGCTGCCCTACCAGTCTGTCTAAAGCTAGCAATCTAGCTGAAATACCGCTATCCAGCTCAAGATAGTGGCTAGTTTATAACAACTAACCCATGCTGCAATCAAAATTATGCTAAAAATAAACAACAAACGCTCATGCAAAGGTTGTGTTGGCTTAATGAGCGTTTTTGACTCTGGGCATGCTAAAAACATTAGCCGCTAACCTGCTAGTTAGCGTCCGGCTAACGTTAGCTTACCAGTGTTGTAAACATGGAGGTACTCCGCTATCCCTTCGTTTCCACCACCGAAAACAATAATCAGCTCCCGTATTGCAGCAGCGCGGTGTCCGTGTCTGGACCGCGGTATCACCCCTGTAACGGAATGGACTTTTCTCCATTGCGGCTCCTCGGTAGCTGTGGTCATTTTCCCGATAGGGAGCCCCAAGTTTGGCGCTGTTGACGTTTCAAAGACGTGGGCGGGGCTAAGTTGGCATCAGGAAATTCAACCAGAGAGGTGAAAACAGAGTTTCACTCTGCCTCGTTTATCGGGGATCAAGATTCGAGGTAACGGAATGGAAATGCATACTACTTATAGCTAATTAAAAAACTGCGGGGAAAAAGACAAATAACTGTTTCCACTGATTACACTTGTCTGTTCTTGATGACAACCAGTCAACAGCTGAAGGGACGCTCCACATACACAAAGTTCAGTTTACAGTATGTGTAGGCATTACTGTTCAGTTGTCTCCTGTTGCTCTGGAGGCAGCTTGGAGAAAACTCTCAAGTTATCATCAGGGGTATCGCAGCTTGGGCTTTCTCAAGCTAAGTCAGGCGATTAAGTTGTATTATGAGAAATGCTGAGTGAAAGTAGGGATATCAGTTGTGTGCTGCAGACTTTGACCATTCTATTTTTCAACTGTCTCGTGTGGGTCGCCTGACTAAATCGCTACAGTACTCGTTCAACGATGCAACGTTTTCCTGTCAACTACAAGATGTTAAGGAAACATCAAATGTTGACATGGCCTTTGAGCCCAAATTGACATGCACAAATACACAGGGAAGTCCATAGTGCAGTTGGTTGAAACAGATCTGTCTGATTTGTGTCAAGCACACATCCCATCTCAGAAGCTCTGTGTTATTTCATTGTCAAAATGGTTCTCTAACAGACCCAGTTCATTTCTATGCTATTTTTTTCTGGTAACCAATAACTGCATTTGTCCACATGGGCCACATTTAGGCCTAAACTATAGGTTATAGTCCATTTCCGTGTAAACTGTGTGCAGTACTGAGCCTCTCTATCCCTCTTAACCCTAACTAGAATATTTATCCACCTGTATGAGGTAGCATAAGTTAATTCCAGTATGAATGCATAGGCTGCAAAGAGAAACCCAAGAGAAGTAAAACATAAAGTAAAAACATAGAAAAGGGAAGTACAACAAAATACAAGAAACAGATAAACAGAAAATAACAGATCAGATCAGTTAACCCCTTCAGAAATGCATTCATTTTCTTTGGTTTAGCTAAGACATGCTGCACTTAATCAAAGTGTGTATGTGTGTGTGTAGGAACAGGAACCCCTCCTGGTGAGCAGGAAGAGGGTGACGTCAGTTGTCAGTTGGCTCAGCGGAATTAGGCTATAATATTTGTGTGTGTGTGTGTGTGTGTGTGTGTGTGTGTGTGTGTGTGTGTGTGTGTGTGTGTCAGCCTCCAGGCTATTTCAGTGCTTGAGTTGAGGTGTGCACAGGTCTTGGCTTGGGCCCGTGTGTGCGTGAGAGAGTGATTTGGGGGGGCATGACAAGAAGTGAGTTTGTGTGTGTGTTTACACAGACGGGAATACTGCGCCAAAGGAAGTGCGCCGGTTCTCCGTCTGCGCGTCCCGACTTCCTGCTCTGAGGCAGGAGAGAGAAAAGCTGCGGATCCGCTTTCAGACAGCCGCAGCATGGAGCCCCAACACAACACACACGCACCGCTTTAAGACACAAACACACACATCACGCAGGGCAGACGGACAGAGGAGCAGCGGCCGTCCAAAGCAGGGTAGGTAAAAGTTTAAGTTTCCTTCTACTTTAACTTTCTATACTTATTGGTTCGTGCATAACAGAGAGACAGAAACATACTTAAATTAGCTGTTGTTATATCTGATGAAACCTGATCAGGCTCAGATGTTCAGTGTCAACTTGAAAACCACATTGAAGCCGCGCATAAAGTGTTAAAGCTGTGCGTAAAAAGCGTTAAAGCTGTGCGTAAAAAGGTGTTAAATTCTTGTGCGTTTTCCGCTTTGGTACAGACACACATGCTTAAAGTTGCCTCAGCTTGTTTGGCTACATTTAATAAAAAGAAAGAAAGAAAATAGAAAGAAAGAAAATATGTTAGTGTACCGGCTGCTGTGGAAAGAATTAACCGTGGCTCCTTTAAAAATCTAGTAGTAGACTTTCTGGTTTGTCTGGACCTCGCAGACTTAATTGCCATGCGCTTCCGGATTGAAGCTGGCAGCAGACAACATCTTGAAAATGAGTCACTGGTGCAAAACAAAGAAGCATTTGAGTTCCAGCAGAACACACAAGATGGATTGCTTCACACCCACACACACATACACACACACACACACACACACACACACACACACACACACACACACACACACACACACACACACACACACACACACACACACAACTAGCCCAGAATAAATGGT
>NC_060165.1:6753183-6803470 GCF_021292245.1 Micropterus dolomieu | reverse complement strand
ACACACACACACACACACACACACACACACACACACACACACACACACACACACACACACACACACACACACACACACACACACACACATACACACATTTCCAAAAATAAGAAATAACTAGCCCAGAATAAATGGTTATAGAATCTTGTGCAGGTTTTTGGTTTGGTTTGTTTCAGTGGGATTAAAGATCTTAAGTGTCCAAAGTATGCTGGCATGTATATCCGATAGATTGACATTTGAGGGAGGAGTGTTCATGTATGGGTCATGTATACCTTGTTAACTGTCGAACTCTAAGCTATAACACCGAGGGTCAGTACGGGACTGCTTTTATTCTGAAATTCCATAAATCAACATTTCCTCCTGCTTTGTTTCTCTCCAGCCCAGACTTGTTAAGAGTGAAACGCCAGAGGGTAAACATAGAACAAACAGAGTCTCACATCAGGACATAGATGTATTCTCCATATGTTGTTGTGGCTCTTCGAATGCGTGGGTGTGTGTTGAGATGTTGCTCTTAAAAACAACTTCTAAGTGTTACCAATAAGGGGAATAAAGCATGGGAGTGTGTGTGCACGTGCACGTTTATTTCCTGGTGGTACCCACTTACAGGACATCCTACCTCCCAGCGAGGGAAGGCCATTCTCCGGGAAGACGCCCCTGCAGCTGAATGACAGGAAGTCCTGGTTTAGACAGGCAGACAGCACTACAGTTCTTCCATCACTTAACACACACACCCATGCAGGAAAAAGGAAGCTAGGATATGTGTTTCTGTGTGTTCATGGTGATGGGTCATTGTTAGCACCACATACACTTTCCTGTCTATGCTGGAGGGTTTCCTAGGACAGTGAAAGAAAGACATGCATACTGTATGTTTAAACTGAATTCATGGTTGATTATTTTGTAAGTACTGAACCATATGTTGTTATTATGAAAGAACGTAGAGTAACCATCATCATTATGGTGGCAATGTTTCAGGTCCTCTGCTATTGAGGCAGATGTGGTTGACATGGAGATTTCTGTTGCAACTGCAAAGTGTGCTGTCAAATTGTCATGGTTGCAAATTAAATCTGGCTTTAATGAGTTATTTGTCATTTCCTTTTGGCAGTAAGTAGTTTTGTATTTCCTGCTAATAAGGCACCATATTAATAAATAGCTTTGAGAGAGGGGGAAAAAAGGAGACGGAGAAAAAGACAGGCGGACGCTCACAGACAGTCAGTGGTTTCCAGGTAAACACGTCAGTTAGAACCGTGCTTGTCTTGGCAGAAGGTCACTGACCACATCCTGCTTTATCACCATAGAAACATTCAAAAGCCAACCAATGTCTGGCCCTCTTTTGCTCTCTTTTTCGGTCTGCAACACACACACACACACACACACAAACACAAGAGACTGTACACACAGACATAAAAGTGAAGTAAAATGAAATCAGATATTTATAAGTGTAGTGAGAGAACCATTAGCAGGAAAACCATTTCTTTTGTCATGGAAAAAAACCCACAACTTTATACATTTTTTGTAAGTAATGGGGATTTCAAGCATATTCAACCTTTACTACATCGCTGAGCATAATATCATTAAACCATGATAAGTATGCAGATGAGTTGATTTAGGTATTCCACAGGTGTTCAATGGGCTTGAGATCAGGTGACAGTGAAGGCTATATCATGGGATTCACATATCTTTCATATGAATCAAACCATGCAGCGGTCCCATGTGCCCTGAATGAAAGCATCTGCAGTTCCTGTGTTTGTTTCTTTTTTCTCTCTTTCATATGGACATAAATAAAACACGCCCTTTCCAAGATTTAAATGTACTGAAGAGGTGAAGTAAGGCCACATGGGCTGTGTCCCTATCTAGGTTGTTCTATGTAGAGGACTATGGTGAGCTTTAGGCCTATAGCACTCTTTAACACTTTTGGACACTTCCCGGGTCATTATCTCTGTGCTGTTACTTACATCATTGTTGTGGCAATGTTGGCTGGTGGGCCATTTTTCTATCAGTGCAATGCATGATGGTATTAGTGACCATTGGTTGTACACTACTTTTTACAATGCATTCACTCATACTTGAGTCCACTATATAGGGTATAATATTTCTCAATATACATTCGGACTGCACTGCAAGATGGCAAACACACTATTTAGTGAGCAGTGAGTGGTTTCGGACAAAGCCATAGATAATTTCAATTCTAAGCATCAATGGTGGATTCACTCAGACTTGTATTTAGGCTACTACTGCCGCCATCCTGCTTTGGAAGGCAGCCAAAGTGTGTGAGTCCACCAAACCAAAGAGCATGAGTTCATACGTGTGAGGTATAGCTTAGATTAAGTATTATAGATATTACTGTTCAGAACCACGGTGTTCAGAAACTTACGGCAAAGTGGACTGTCCTGTAGAGCCTGTGTCATTTACATGTTTGTGTTGTTGTCCGTTTGTGGGCTCAGTGTTTGGAACAGGGAATTCCCAGTCAGAGAAAGGGGGGGGGTGGTGGGCATGGTCAGCACTGTTGGGCTTGTGGTTGTTAGTGGTGTTTGCATTAGCGGAAGGATCGTGGTACACATTTGTGTTGACATTAATAATTCCTCCTCCTCCTTGCTGCCCACCTATCCTCCTTCTTTCTTTCCTTCCTACTTTTTATGTATTTTTTTATGTTTGGCATTTTATTCCCTAAATAGTCAAAGAATGTGTGAAATTGTTTCCATATTAAGGGCATTGAGTGACTAGTTATTTTTATCATTTCTTTCACTTTCCAGTGACTTGATTTCCTGAGCTGAATGTCATCACCCTAATCTGTGATGATTCATGGACACAACTGAAATGTGTGACCTTTAACAGTGAACTTTAAAGCTGCACAAATCAATATATTTATTAATAACAATGGATCAAAGAACTATGAGTACTGTGACAGGTGTCACTCACATTGATATCGCAAATAATTATCTCCTAAGTCTGCAGTCCCCCTCAGCCAACAGAGCGTTTTAGCATCTTTTAGCTCATTGTTTTGTTTTGTTACAGCCCGCAACGTTATAGTTTTGGTTCAGCCTCACTGCTCTCGTCAAACCAACACCTGCTTCTGATCCTCTTTCCTGAGGATAAATGTGTTGGAACCCTCAGCTTTCACCAGAAATTCACAAAGTCTCCTCTGGAAGAACATTGCCCTCTTCCTGATTTGTGCTAGAAAGCAATCCATCTTGTTAGCAAAAAAAGAAAAGATGTTTGAATGGCTTCTTGATAGCACAAAGTAGCCTAATATGTGGTCCTTGAATTGACTTTAATAAGATTCCCTCTGTAGATCGCCTGTGTCTCTGGTTTCACCCCATCATGGAGAGTTCCATCACGCTCTGGCAGTTCCTGCTGCAGCTGCTGCTCGACCAAAGCCACAAGCATCTCATTTGCTGGACGTCCAACGACGGCGAGTTCAAGCTGCTTAAGTCCGAAGAAGTGGCCAAGCTGTGGGGGCTGCGCAAGAACAAGACCAACATGAACTATGACAAGCTGAGCAGAGCCCTGCGCTACTACTACGACAAAGTAGGCAACATGTACATTTAAAAGCAATTGAAATACAATGTCGTGGCTTGATGATGTTTTATGTCGTTATAGCTATGGAGACCAAAAGTGTTAAAAATGAGTTTAAAATAAGAAATCATGTTCGTTCCCTCCGCAGAACATCATTAAGAAGGTGATTGGTCAGAAGTTTGTCTACAAGTTTGTGTCATTCCCTGACATCGTGAAGATGGACCCTGCGGCGGTGGAGACGGGCCGCAGCAGTGAGGAAAGTGGGGGTGCAATGTCAGAGCCTGAGGCTGACGACGAGGATGGGGTTCAGAGAAACCAGTACCTCCACTCCAGCCTGTACTCCTCCTTCACCGTCAGCTCCCTGCAGCACTCCTTAGAACCACACCGGCCCATCAAGACGGAGCCCAGAGCCGAACGCCATGACGACAGCTCCTCTGTCATCCGATACATAACCAACCGTGGCCACTCCTCCCTCCCCTCCACCCCACCCCCATCCTCAACGGAGGCCTCCCATTCCTCCAGACCGTCTCCTCAGCAGGAGCGCTCTTTGTCCTGCTCCTCCTCCCCGCCACAAAGCCCCGCCTGTACACTATGGAGGGGGCGGAGCCAGAGCCCAGACACTGAAGAGTTAGAGCAGAGCGCTCAACCTCTAAACCTGTCATCTGGTCAGAGGGAGAGAGTGAGGTCACATAGCACGACAACGCCAGAGAGAAGGGGACTGGCCAATATTGCACCCTTGAAAAGCCGAAAACCCAAAGGCTTGGAAATCTCCGCCTCCTCTCTCCTCCTGACAGGAAGTGACCTCGTTTCCATTGCTCTCAACAGCCCTGCTTTGCCTTCAGGGTCCCTGACTCCTGCCTTCCTCACTGCACAGGTACACCATGACACATAACACATGTATTACCAACATTTAACTCACACATGATCCCTTCTACTTCTGCAGGTTGTTTTAGGTGAGGAAAGAGAAGGCGAGAGAGGGAAAGAGGAGAAGAAAAAGAAGAACCAGGCATTTTGGGGTTGAAGAAAGTTAAGCTTGTAGACAGGGAGGAGATGGAAAGAGGTGAGCGGAAAGAGGGGAGGAGGCAAGGGAGGGAGGGAGGAGGTTCATAAGTGAAGCCATATGTTCCTGAAGCTCCTGAGTCACTGGCAACAGCACACTGACCAAACCAGGACGGTCTGACAACATTAAGGCACTCAGCTGATGCTTTCATCCAGACTGAGCAATGATAGGCTGCTGAGTGTCTAGTACATAATTGATGGAAAAAGTGTATGTTGAAGCCTTCACTCATCACTGACCATTTTCTTTAATACAGTGTCGGCAAGAAACACCTGAGCTGCTGGTTAAGTATCCACATCCCCTCCTCCACCACAGGAACCTTTCAGAATTTAGAAACCTACCCCCAGGACAGATGTGGTTCTGATTTTAGTTCCTACATTATAAAACAGTCCCCACAGATGTCTCACAAACCAGTTGATGGTGGTTGCTGGTCAAGCTATGAGCTTTATCTGGGAAAACGGCAAAAGCCATCTGGCAGCATGACAGCACAGCATGAGCTGGTCTTGAGAAAGTGGAGCTGACTTTCTTTCCTTTGACTTTCAGCAGAATTATGCATATTGCATTATGTTAAGCATCGTTAAAAGAAAAATTTAAAACAATAAACTCAGTGGTCATTGCAAACGCACTGAAGAAATTTTTGCTCCTGAACGTTTTAGTTCCTGGCTGTAGAACAGAGTCTTGTGTTCCCATGACAGAACCAGAAAGAAAAAATCAAACTGGCCTTAGTGAAATATGAAGAGACAGAAGAAAGACGAGACAGAAGAAAATAGATGTCATGAATTCTGTATGAGCGGAGCTTCCTGACCTGCATGGAGTCAGTCTGCCAAGTCAGTCTGTCTGGTAGACGAGAGTTCACTAGAGGGCAGACTTGGCTTTGAGCTCTGGGTGAAACTGAATGACATGACAACTTCACCACAGACTGTGGACAGCTCTGTGGACTCACTGCCAGAATAAACACCTTCATTTCCATCTTGGTGTATTTATCCTCTGACATTTTCATTTTGGGTTCTGTCAATATAGACTCCGTCTGGTCTGCTGCTCACTCCCAGTCCTCTGCTCTCCAATATCCATTTCTGGTCCAGCCTAAGTCCAGTGGGACCCCTCAGCCCTGCCCAGCTGCAGAGCCATGCCCCCCTCTTTCAGGTAAACCCGCCACATGTCTTGTACTGCTGTGTATGTGAGGAATTCGAGCGACTGCATGTTGTCCAAGCCATCATAGAGAGGGGGTAGCCACGGTAATCGTTCAGTTGGATTTAATGACACACCCACTTTCAGACAGTCTTTCCTTAAAGGATGGAGATTCATCGGTTTGTACACGGAATGGAACGGAAAATGACGGAACGAGTTGTGTGCACAACTTCCTCCAGTTAGTACACACTGCTGAACAGTCTGACAAGCACTTTCCACCAATAAGATAAGATCATCCGAACCTGAAACCAACCCTAACCTCCTGATTTTAAACCAGACTGTTTACACACAAGAGGGAGGGAAAATGCCTGTTCCAACTTTGTCTCTATAACGCTGGAAAACATTATTTTGGGGGGGATAATTACCTTAATTGTGTTCTCAAATAAGCTACAGTTTCAGTTCTGACAGTTCTGTGTAAAAAAGGACACACTGACCTTAATTTTTTGTACCAGCCTTTCAGAGAAATCACTGGCTCTAGTTGTTATGGATCCGAAATCTCCCCTCATAACTACAGGATCTTTGATTTTACCTTGGCAGTTGGTGTGTGTGTGTGTGTGTGTGTGTGTGTGTGTGTGTGTGTGTGTGTGTGTGTGTGTGTGTGTGTGTGTGTGTGTGTGTGTGTGTGTGTGTGTGTGCCAGGGTTTCAAAATAAGCCACAGATGTTTCCGTTCTAGTGTGGACAAGAAGAGGGGGTGACTTCCTGTTGGCTACAGAGAAAGACAGAGGGTTGGTTGGTGAGAAGCCCCTCCCTCCCATGTCAACTCACTGACATGAAAACACACAACCCCAAAATAAACTGTTAAGCATTAAGTTTAATGTCCCCACGGTGCAATTTAAGCAAGCGCACACTTACCTCCTCTGATGCAGCATTCACTGCCCAAATCTTACTGCACAAATAATTCTGTGAAAGGACAGACTAACCTTGACATTACTGTTAACATTATGGATGTGACATCATTACTGTAGTAATGATAGTGGAACTACTGTATATCAATCTTCTAACATGGGGGTATGCCTGGTTCCCACATGTTAGAAAAAAACGCAGCTTGAATGACCTTTTTATGAATAAAACAAGATAATGTCTATTTGCGAACAATATGATGATGTGCCTTCTGGGTGCCCTTCCAGTGAAGAAAATGTGACGTAGTACCCTCTAGGGCGCCCCAAAGTTCGAGAAAACGTGATGCACTGCCCTAATTGGCACCCTTCTGGTAGAAAAAGTGTCATGCAGCGCCCTCCAAGGTGCCCCTTTGTGTGAGGAAATGTGGTAAAGTGCCCTCGAAGGTGCCTCTGTGTGCAAAACACACGATGAAGGGCCCTCAGACGGACAGATTACCCAGGGACCTAAATTCCCAAAGGGGCCCATTGAACATTGTGATACCTATTGCCAAAGTTACGCTGCACAGAAGTTTTGTTTCTGTTGATGCTCGGAATACTAATCGTCTATGTTGGCTTTCGTTGACACTTGAAAGGAGTGAATTTTCGATAAATACACAATAAATGCCCCACCGCATGAAGCTGGTGCCCTTTTTTTTTGTTTTCACCACTGCCCCTCAGACAGCTTTCCTCCTCCGCCTCTGCCTTGTCTAAATATTTTACTAGTTTTAATCACTCAAAGACTACAAGGGGAAATTTCAAGTACCAGGTCAAGCTTTCCAAAATATAAATTCTGGCTTCTGCTCACACATGACTCTGATGCTGAAAAATGCCAGCGTTCTCTGATGAAGCAGTATGTTTGGGGGTTAAATCTTAACCGTTTTCAACCTCTAACTGTCCCCCTACAGTTCCCCACACTGCTGAATGGGCCCATCCCGGTGCCTTTACCTTGTGTGGACGCTCCCTCCCCTCTGCTGCTCTCCTCCAGCTCCCACAAGTCCTGATGCCAGGCTGAGCTGGGCCAGATCAGCACAGATAAGGACCAAGCCAATCAGCCTTAAACTCTGATGATGAACTGCACAGGAGTCGGACTTTGTCTGAATCCAATTACATTTTAATCTGAATCCTGTTCCTTTGCATTTATTAGAAGAAACAGGAGCTTCACTCTGAAGCTTTGCTCTCTGAGAAGAGTGTTCAACTGCTCAACTTCTTGATATTTGTGTTTGGTGTTTCCTCTTTTCAAGATGTTTTTTTTTCTCCTTCAGTGAAAAATACAGACTGGTTGCAAAGTTATTTCTATTCCCTCCCCCCCTCCGACTGATGTCAATATCCACATCACTGACTCAAACAGTGGAAATCTGGGGGAAATCCATGTCAGGAATTATGAGAGAACATGACCTCACTAAGCCAGGAGGTTTTGTAAGTGTAATCTTTTTCTGTACGTCTGTACGCTTAATTTAAAGCTACAGCCAGGAGCTTATCTTAGCTTAAATACAGGAAATGGGGAAACAGCCAGCCTTGCTCTGTCAAGAGGTAACAAAATCTAACTACCTTTTGGTATGAAAACCAAACTATAAAAATGTGTAGTTTTATGGGGGACTAAAGGTTGCCTGGCAAACTCACAGTAATGACAAGACTCCAGGAAGTTACTGCTCCCATAATAACAGTGAAACCCCTTCAACACCAAAGTGTTTGTACTGATTAAACACAACACAGATTATATGTTTATTAGTGTTTATTTTACTTTATAGCCAGGCTGGCTGTTTCCAGTTTTTAACTAAGCTACCAGCTGTAGCTACATATTGAAACTGACAAACATGAGAGTGGCATCAATCTTCTCATCTTACTCTCTGCAAAAAAAGCATTTCCCAAAATGTCAAATTGTTGCTTTGAATTTGATCACAAAATGGGACAAACTGGATGATTAAATGCTATAAGCCAAGTACGACGAATGACACATGGCAAGTGTCTCACCTTTTTTTTTTTCTCTACACTTAAGAAACATTTGTCGAGACTGTGGCCTTTTGAGATGAATCCCACACTGACCCCTAGCAGTGCACCTGCTAGCCAGCATGCTAAAACACTCTGGAAGTCTTCATTTTGTCTTCTGTATTGCTTTTACTTGACGCTGTGAACTTTTTTGAATCTTTGTATAGTTTCATGCTTTTTTTAAATGCACTGTTCTTTTAAGCCTTGTACCAGCTGTGCCTTCAATATCATAAGAATTTTATAAATGTATTAAGCTTTAAAACCAGGTTTTAATAGACATTCCAGGTCAAAATTGCACAAAAACATTTTTTTGTAAAATGGCTCCTAGTTATTTTTATAGAGAAATTGATGGAAATGTATTCTCTGTGATTTGCTTGTGTTTCGTTGTTTTGTTGAGAAAATTGTTGTTTTTTGGAATAAAATGAATTACTTTCCAGAATTACTACATTCCTTTTAATTGATAATACATACTCTTTTCACCATTCGAAGAATGACTGCTGCACAGACTGTTTATGAAACAGATTAAATTTACTTCCGATGGTTATGAGAAATAAATAGTTCCAGTAAAAAGAGTCACACACCAACTGTTGACCGGCAGCTCAGTGTTTCAGAGGTCGAATTCACAACAAAGCAGGCCTTCCATGCATCAGGCACACAGACACACGTACACACTTACGCGTTCAAACATGTTCACATAAATTCAGGCCTTTCATACACTTGAAAAAGTTTTACAATGATAAATATTTATCTGTTGTAGAAATCTCCTTTCATGCATGTCACTGCTGTTCATGTGAAAAAGCCACCATTGGCAGAAACACAGTTTGCAGTTAACAGTGGAATAATGCTGCATTCTCATGTCTGAAATGTGCCGACATAACGTTTTCAAGGTTTAAGTGAAGCATCCATATATGCAAATACAGTGCATGTGAAATGTAAGGGGAAGAAAAAGGTTTTCTTTTTGAAGCTACCCAGGGAGAAAAAAGTGGCATCAGGTCAATGTAGTCCAGGACGTCTACCATTAATACAATGACTTGTTTCCTGTGAACACAATAATAGTTACGTTATTTGAAATGTAAACCGTTAATGGAGTCTTCCAGCTATATTTGTTCTGATGTTACTGTATGCATTGAATTTAAATTTAAGCTCAATTAATGAGCTGATGAAATAAATCCATGTTGTCAAAGGTTTATAGCTAATGAAATGATGAGAATTACAGTATGTCACACTATTAGCTGCAAACTGATAAAGTTAATGTTTATTACATTAATTCTCTCAGATATTAAGTTTGAGTTTATCAAGCATTAGTTGGAACAGGGAACTTCAGTGTTGCTCGAATCCTTTAAATGTCAAACAATGTGACATTTTCATTTAGACGTTGAGCAAAAGAGCTGCAGTTACAGGAAAATCTCCCTCAGATCTTCTCACACACTTACGTGTTCAACCTGTGATTTTCAATGCATTCCTAGTGTTATTTAGTGCAGAAGCTCATGCACTACACTCACTTCTATTTTTTGCTACTGTGAGTGTAGAAAGTGCTCTCTTTGCCTTTTCCATGATGGATTTTTCCCTGTGTGACCTTTTGAATTTTGGAGCAAAATGGCAGCTCTGGAGTTCTTGCCCTTTGATTCTGAAAGTATTTTAAAGGAGCAGTCTGACATTTTGGTAAATGGGCTTATTTGCCTTCTTGCCGAAAGTTTGATGAGAAGATCGACACCACTGTCATTTTTGTACAATAAACATTAAGCTGGAGCGAGCAGCTGGTTAGGTTAGGTTAGCATAAAAACTAGCAACAGGGGGGAAACAGCTCTCCTGGTTCTGTCTGAAAGTGACAATATCTACCCAACAGCACCTCTAAATCTCACTAACCAACATAACATCTTGTTTGTTTAATTCATACAAAAAAAAGTGTAAAAACTCTTCCTCTTTTATACAAATTAAACAAATGATAACATGTTAATTTTTGAGTTTTAGAGATGTTAGTAGGCAGGGGTAACAGCTAGCCTAACCGTTTCCCCAATTTTTGTCTACTAAGATAAGCTAACAGGCTCCTGGCTTCATATTCATTCTACCAATGCTAGAGTGGCATCTAACTCTTGCAAGAAAGTGAGTAAGCATATTGTCAAACTTATCCTTAAAGTGAATGAAACACTTTTTGCAATCACACAACTGCTGAAGTGCTGAAGTGACTACATCTTCGTTGGTCCACAGGAATGAGACAAATACTCACTGCAACTAAATTAAACCAGGATTGCAAAGCACACCAGTAGACATTTTAGTGTTTAAGTGTTTTCAGGAGATCTTCCATTTGCTTCAGTAAACACGCAGGAAAAAGTGAGAATTCTCAACAGGCTTCACCTGTAGCATCACTGTCAGTTGCAAACAACACAACGGGCAGTTAAATCTAACATTTCAATTTGAAATTTTTTTTTTTCCTTGTGTACAAATGCTGGAGAGAGCGGTGGTCCGACGCCAAGTGGAAAACAACCATTTCCCCTACCCCCACCCCGATCCCCTCCAAAAAACATGCCACAATGACAGTGTTGTTTCACAAGGAGAGGCCAAAGGTCACAGACACAGAGAACACATCTTAATACTGTTGGGTATACTCGGCCTTGTTGAGGCCAAGGGTCCCTGATTCCAAAAAAACACACTGAAGTGCAAGTTAAAAACAAAGTTACTGCAGTGAGATCTCTGAATGCACAAAGAGCGAGAAAGTGTAGCTGGCATCATTTTCTTTTTTTTTAAAGAAATGAAGTCCTGGCAGTTTTGTGAGGGTTTTTGGGAAGGCTTGCTGGCTTCCTGTGGGACCTCACGTGACTTCCTGTTCAGCTCCAGTATTCCTCTTCTTTCATCTGTGCTTTTCGCTCGTCTTCCCAACTGTTTGCCTCCCTCCTCCTCCTCAGTTTTGGTCCCAGCCAGAATGACCAAAAGAACTGAAGAACTCATGTTCGCCCAGTTTGATTGGACTCTTGTGTGTGCTTCTTTAACCCACAGTCCAAAGCTGTTACCACAATCTCCTCGCAGTCCATTTTTTTTAACCCTCAGTGCAACCACCCCAGAGGCAGCAGGCCCTCTAGAAGAACAGTCTGGCTAAAACGTTTTGGAAAAATTATGCAGAGAAATCCAGAGGAATATTTTTTTCCCCATCCAAGACCTTTTAGCGTCCCAGTCTTTCTAAATCTGGAAATGTTGTAGACTTCAGTCACGGAAGCTCGAGGAAAAACAAAACATAAACTCCAAATATATATATATATATATATATTTATAAAAAAAAAATGTGAAAAAAACTGAAGCATTCGGTCTCCGAGCACGACAACAAGAACAACAACTTGTCACAGCGTCAACATCAACATCAGTGGAATTTTAACTCAAACGAAGCCGGAGAATTGTAGTCAGAAGAAAAACAACAGTAACCTTACTGACTGCTCAACTGTGCATGGCGTCTCGAGTTCACATCAGGTATACACACACACACGCACACACACACACACACGCACACACGGTGTGTTAAATACAGACAGTAGTAGTTTAGCAGCAAAAAATTCAACCTCATCCTTTCACCCCCCAATAAATAAACACAATCTCCAAACAGATTCAACCCATGAGTCACTCATTCAGAGGAGTGTGTGTGTGTGTGTGTGTGTGTTTTTATGTGTGTGCAGGTAAGAGCGTTGGGAGGGGCGGGGCGAGTCACTCCGCACAGGGAAGGTGGGCTCATGCGAGAGGTTGGTGGGACGTGATGAAGTTGGGCAGTCGGCCATCCTCTTCATCAGACCTTAGAAGAGCATGCTCTGCCTCCTGTTGATCTTGCCGTTACCTGGAAGGAAATCAAAAATGCAATACCCATAAGGCCTTTCCTTTACATCAAAGATGTTATACGTAGCCTTCCTCAATAGACCATTACCTTTTAGACAGTTTAAAGGCACCACCAATGTTCCACAGGAAGTTCGGTTTACTTGTACGGAGTCTTGCTCAGCCTGTGAAGGGCTGTATGATGCTTCTGGAGAGAACTTTCCACAGTTTGACCCCAAACAAAAGATAACCCTGATGATGTCAGGGGTTTGGGGTCAAGCAGGCTTGAAACTTAAAACTGTTTTCAAAGAAAGTTTGTGTTACAAACTAGAGGTATGGGGTTTGCAAGAAGTGGTCATTTAGGAGGCAGGGATGGACGCTATTCCAGGTGCATTATGGCAAATGTAGTAATGCAGTGTTTTTGAATCTTAACCAATATTTATTTCAGGATATCTCAGGCCCTACTGCTTCAATTTTGACCTGTATTTTATTTATCTGTGTTTTATGAATCTCCCATCTTTATAGAAGTCTAATACTTGTCCCTATCACTACAATAATCAAATAAGCATGTTGCTGAGAAGCATGTCAGCCTTTATCAGCCTCATTTTACCTGCTTTCTGATGCTTATCGCACAATCATATTGTAAGAAAACGCATCTGTAGCATCTGGATGTGTTCCCCACCCACCTGACTCTGGGTATGAAGAGCTCCTGTAGCCGGGGTCTCTCTGCAGCTGCACTTCTTTTAACGTGAATATTGATACACCTACAACACAGTGGAGAGCTTCAGTTTACAGCAGAGACCAGCAAAAAAGAAAATCTGCAATAATGGAGCCCAAAAAGACAAAAGACTGTTTCAGTTGTGTGTGCACTCACTCTCAGGCAGTGTGTAAACTCTCATCCCGAGCGGCCTGAAGTAGGAATGTTTCATCGCCTCTTCAGCTGAAATCCTCTTCTTGGATTCATACTGCAGAGACAGAAACAGGAAATGTCAACCACCCTGTGATTTTAGCACATTATGCTGTGGCTGTTATATCTGCGATCAGTGGTTCACTCAGATAAACTGCGTCAGACTAAAACACACAATTAGAAACGGAACCAAGTGTATGCTCAGTGAAAACACTGATGGTGCTACCCCTCCTGCTGTCAGTAAGTGGTACTGAAGGGATTCATTTCCAAAATAAAAGGTGAGCAGTAGTGGCACATGAATACAAATTTCTACTTCTGACAGTACCATGAAAGAAGCAGAACAGACTAATTATTAATATTTTACTCTTGTGGGAAGAGGGAGGGAGGGTATTTGTTATTTTGCAATTATATATCCTTTCTCCTTTTCTGGTTAGAATGTAATTATTCATAAATATGTCATTTAACTTTGGCCTTTACAGTTTATTTAAATTGATGAGGTGTGAAAAGACATGCAACAAAGGTCTCTGGCCTGATGTGGTTCATGGTGGGTGTCTTAACCCAATAAAATAGTTTTTGGTCTATTTTATCTTGGGTTTTGTTTCACTGCTACACAACCAATTGCTCTTTGATGACAAACTAAATGATTCAAGTAAAGCCAGTTACACTAAATCAGTTGCAAAACCTACAATGTTTTAGGCACTTATCAGTTTCTATGGTAAAGAGAATCTCAGCTCAAAGGTCTTCTTGAGCAAATGGAGCTGGTACAAGTGTCATCACATGCCCTGATGTCAACTTTCAGTCACATAATAACAGGCGGGAGAACATAGCCAGTGTCTCTGTCCAAGAATTGTCTTTGACGTCGGATGTGAATGGTCTCCTGGATGTTTCTCTGGCTGCTGATCCATCTTGACCACCAAAAGTTCACATTTGGGTCATGTGATGACGCCTGTAGCAGCTCATTCATTCATTCACCGAAAGACGACTGTGAGATGCCGTTAAAAGCACAAGTGGACCATTGAGCTTAAAATACCACTCCCAAAGGTCAAGAAGGAACATGCAATAAAGGAAGTACATGTTTAGTGCAGCATGTTTACTAATGAAACAACTAATAATTCTCATTGTAATGATTATTATGTACTTGTATTGTTTACTTGCTTTTTATGTATGATTATGTTTGACATTTTTTAATAATATGACATAATACAAATAAAACCGAGAATACCAGTGCAATGTTAACAATAAGTGCATTATAAATAACATTGTTCTGCTTATGGAGAAAGAGTAAGTAAACTTTTAATAATTAGCAGTTTGTTTAATTTTGCTAACTTATAAGCCTGTTTAGTTTAGGTTTATTAGTTATTACTTTAATGTGTAACAGTGCTTCAAGATAAGAAAATGAAAACAAGAACAGGTGTGAAATGAGCTAGATACATCAGTTTACAGTGAATTGTATTCTGGGTATAATGAGGGAAGTAGACACTCACTCGGAGGAAAGCCAGCAGCAGCTCGATGCCCTCACCATCCAGCCTAGAGGAGACAAAAGGAAGAACAACAGCTTACTGTCTGCCTGCAGCACGGGCTGATGGGAATGTGGGGGCTCATGGGAGGAAGGAAGTGGATAGCTGTCTGTGAAATGTTCAACAGGATTTCCTGCCCGTGGCGCGCGCACACACACACACACACACACACACACACACACACACACCAGTACTGGAGATATGTAAAGTGGCCAGGAAAGAAAACGGATCTACAGATGCACTAACAACAACCCCCCTCCACACACACACCCACACACACACACACCACAGTACCTGGGAGCGTGGTTGATTATCGGTTGCGGTTTGTATTTGGGGAAGTTGTAGGACTTAAACTCTTCGATGGATGAGATTCCCGGCCAGTTCTCCTCTGTGGGTGTGCCTGAAGTCAAACAATCAGAGCCACTCAGATATACAGGATTTTGCCACATAAGGGTTAAACAGGTAAGAACGTGTGTGGTGTGGGTTGCTGTGGTGATCTGGCCTGGCAGGAGTCACTCACCCAGTAACCTGAAGATGAGGTGGAGCTCGTCCTCGACGGTAGAGCCGGGGAACAGTGGCCGACCTGCAGCCATCTCGTAGAATATACAACCAACACCCCTGCAGACACACACACAAAAGCAGTTTCATTCCAGGGCTGCTTACTTTTTTTATCAATTAATCTAATTAACTGATTCATTGTTTGGTCTCTACAATGTCAGAATATAGTGAAAAATACCCATTACAGCCCATTCAGAATACTGGCAAAATTCACATTGAGAGGCTGGCACTGACAACCTCTGTATTAAACAATAATTGATTATTAATATTGTGGCAGCCAAATTTCCAGTCAAACAAGTCAACAGAAGCAGCAGTAGCAAAAGCAGCAAGCAATAATAGCAGGCAGGTTTCAACTAACCCTTATTTTATGATTGATTAATTAAAACAAAATTATTATTATTATTTGTAGATTAAAGGTTTAGTCATAAACATATATATACACACATATGTAACGATATAACTATAACAAATCCTAAAATTTTGGTATTTTATGTTGATGACAATGAAATGATGAATTTCAAAATTAATTTGAAAATAATAATTTTTTACGCATTCACTACCAGGCATTAGTAGTGTGAGAAGTAGGGTTCTCGTACCACATGTCAATCTGTGTTGAATACTCGGAGGATCCCAGGAGAACATCAGGAGGCCGGTACCAAAGAGTCACCACCTCGTTAGAGTAGGTTTTAGTCGGGACGGACTTTGCCCTCGCCAGACCTGCCAGCCCGCCAAAGACATACACAGACATTAGGATTGTTTACACAGTAGCATTATTCTGAAAGAGCAGAACTGGAAATAATCAAATGCATTTTCACATGATTTTCCTTCCCAAAAGCATTGCAAGGACAGCCAGACCACTCCTCCATTCTCCACTGCCCTGACGACAATATCAGCTGCTGCTACTATGGTCCTTCTTACCGAAATCAGCCAGTTTGAGCTCTCCTCTCTCGTTGATAAGGAGGTTTTGGGGCTTCAGGTCCCGGTGGAGAACTTTCCTCTTATGACAATACGACAGCCCTCGCAAAATCTGGAACAAGAAAACCTGGAAAGATATGGGTAAAACCTTGATGTTATTAATATGTCTTACAACATGCAAAGTTGAGTTAAGGTCGTGGAACTATTTGGTTTGGTGCCACTTTGGTCCTGACAAAACACTACACAGTCTCATCTCTATTGAACACACAGTAAACGGAGATAAAGGCTCACAAGGTTGATGAGAGAATGTTTTTCCACATCAAGGGAAAATAAAATTACATAGAAAGAGACCAGAATAAAGAGAATCAATAATAGAAAGTCGTCCTTGCCTTCACATTGTGCATGCTCATTATGTTTCCACAGTCGTCCATGTACTGCTTCAGGTCCTTATCCTACAGGGAGAGATGGTTCCATCAGAAATTAAGTAGATATAATGACACTTACAGAACATCTCTTTACAACAGTATAACTTTTATCCATACGTTTCATTTCGTCTTACTGACTCATCAATCGGCTATTCCACACATCCTGTTAATGCAGCAAATCCATCCTCATAAAACAATAATCTATGTTGCTCATCATCTCATCACCCATGAGAAGCTCCTTCAAACTTCGCTACAGTTTTGTTTGAATTTGTTAGTTACCGAGCCACTCCCACCAGACCGAGTGCAACCGCCAGCGGTGCAAACGGCCCAGGAGGAGAGGGGAAAAGAGCGGGATAAGAGCTAAGCTAACCCGGCTTGGACCTAAGGCTGCTCCACTACCCAGTCTACTCCTGGCTAATGTTCGGTTGCAGGAAAAGGGAATGGATGAAATGAGACTCAGGCTAACCCAGCAACAGGAAATCAGAAACTGTTGTGCCCACATCTTACAGAGACAACATAGATCAAACATCCCAGATCAAGCTATTGCACTAGATAGAATGAATGCAACACAAGTGTTGGGAAAACAAAAAACGCTGGAATTGTCCTTCAATAAATGTCTAATATCAGCTACATTTCCATATCCTGCTCTCTGCCTTTATTTTCAATTTAGAAGCATTTTGTCATTGAGAATACGGGAAAGTCTTACCAGGTACTCGAAGACGAGCGTGAGGCTCTTGTCAGTGTGGACGATGTCGTGTAACGTCACGATGTTGGCGTGTTTGAGGTCCTTCAGTAACGACACTGTAGAGACAATGACAGACAGATGTTTACACAAAGACAAACAGATGTATTTCGTAGTAATAATAATTTAGGACACAAAAGCTGGTTACCTTCTCTGATGGCGGTACATGGCGCTCCTTCCTCATGCTCCAGCCGGATCTCCTTCAGCGCCACCAGGTTGTCTGTCAGCTTGCTGCGTCCTTTAAATACTGTGGCGTAGGTTCCCTGAATGCAACACACAGCGCTGGTTCAATATAACTGCATTAATGTGAGTTGTGAAACCTATTTCCGTCATTAATAGTGTAACTGTAGCACCTCAGCCACACCCTGTCAGATCTTTTCCACATTTCACACGTTTGATAAGTGCAGTGTTTCAGGGCTTCCTCACCTCTCCTAGTTTGTCGAGCTTAATGTACGTCTCCAACTTGCCAAAACCAATCTCCGACTGAAGGAAAGACAGAGGACAAAGTCAGAATTAAGCACAGATTAAGTTAGTGGGCCACTAA
Organism: Micropterus dolomieu; assembly: GCF_021292245.1. NCBI lineage: Eukaryota > Metazoa > Chordata > Actinopteri > Centrarchiformes > Centrarchidae > Micropterus > Micropterus dolomieu. Next base: position 6,785,447 of record NC_060165.1, on the reverse strand, counting down.
GGAGACAAGGTTCAAGTCCCACAATTTTGGATTCTGCAACCTCCTCAATCTGTGTTTTTACCGTTTCTGCAACAACAGAGTAAACCTTTCTATACCCCTTTATGTGAACTCAACACATAATGCAGATGTGGTGTATTCTGCTCTGTTTTCTGCAGAAATCAGTCTCTGTGCCTCTTCTGTGATGCATTTCTGTGCATCTGTGCATGTATGAGCTCCAGGCCTCCTCGCTGTTTGTTTCAGAAGGACTGATTCCAAAACCTGATGTGTACAGTCAGTCTTTTAGTTTAGAGTGAGACCCTTTGAGCCCGATTGCTGCAATTTGCTTCGAAAAATGCACTCTGTGTGTCTTACACTTCTCTAGGATATCATTTTGGCTGATGTCCATTAGAAAATACATCAATAAATCTGCTTAAAAATCATACAAAAAAGGTCCTTATGACTCCAGAACTTCCATGAGAATCAAGTTTGACAGTAATACAGTGATAGTTGTCTGTACATGGGTACATAACAGGAACTGCCAATAGCTAATTTGGCTTACTTTCATTGGCGCTTATCTGCCGAAATGTAGTTGTCTCGATTGATTTTGTTTGAGGGGGGGACTCACAGCGTCAGACTATAAAAATCCCTGTTACAGATCAATAAAACATTTTCTACCATCATCCTCCATTATAGCCGCTGGAAATATCTTGAGCTAACATGGCATCCTCTGTGATGGGCCAGCACAGAATTGACTAAAAGGAAAGCAACAACACATCAAAGCACAAAGGGGAAGAAAACTTTGTCTATTTTGTACGAGCAGTAACTTTTTTAAGCTTATGTGTCTCTGTTGGTGGGCCTGAAATATACACCTCCTGACAGTCGGCAACAACACTGCAAAAGCAAACCACAGCTGACTAATATGATCTAATTCGATGGGCATAAAGATAGGAGGAGGTGAGTACTTGTGACTCCAGATTAATCCATCCTGGTCTCACACCGGGCCAGTTGCCATGGTAACGTGCACAGAGGGAGTCTGGCAACTGCAAAGCAATAAGAAAAACAAAAAAAACAAAAAGGTAGCACACACACACAGGCACATTAAAACACTGACCAGCGAGGCTCGGCGGGAGCGTCGGCTGAGCGGCTGGTCGAAGGGGGGGCTGCTGAGCTGCAGCTTCTCCAGGTAACCGTCAGGAATTCGGATGTCAGCAGGGAGAGACAAGCGCTTGTTGAGGTCCTAAAACACACACACACACACACATAAAAAGATGTTGAAAATGTTTAGAATTTATACTAGCTTTTCACATTCCCGTAGGGGTGGATCTGGGGTTTCTTTGTGCAAGAAGATTTGCACCTACATAAAAGAAAGTATTTAAAGCCAAAAGAGACAAGATTTAATTCTTAATACTTCAACACACACTAAGTTCACCACACGAGTCGATGGTTATGAACCACAGTGTTGCTCTTCTGCAACCTGCTCACATCACAGCAGACCGTGAGAATATATACCGTGACATGCCTCATATCCATATGTGGTGTGGGGCCATTCAGTCTATAAGTGGGGCGTGTTGTCCAACACACACACACACACACAGTGTCTAAAATAACTCGCTCTCATCTCCTCCTACTCCCAGAGAGAGAAGACAGAGAGAAGACAGAGATCAGGTCGATCACTATCATCAAGGGGGTAAAATTAAAAGGCGTATGTCGAAACGAAACTGCTGAACAGCAAAACCTGTGTAAGCACAAATCAGATTGAGATTGTGAAAACAAATCCAGCACCTGCAAACAAAACAGCAAGAAAGCTAGGCGAGAATAAAAACACATCATCTGTACATTTCTAGCTCATATTCTTAGTCTGTATTTACTCCGGAGGCTGTTATTGTCAATATTACTGGGCTGGAGGACAACGGATCATATCTATTCTAGGATCCCAATAAGACCACATCTGATAGTGATGAACTAACAATGCTGACTGATGTGGGAAAAAGCAAGGATGAGTAAAAATACAGTGAGAGAAGACATCTGCTTGGCTATCATACATGCTTTTAAGTTCATCTCCACAAATCCCATCAAATCATCCTCTCATTTCATTACTGTAGTCATTTGCCCTCCATGACAATGCTGCTCAGAGAAGATGCCGGTATTGTGACAACAGTGTTCAATAAATGAAAGCTCTGATTATGTAGAGAATTTCTCTGTCTTGAAGAAGGGAAGTATTATATAATGTGACTCCATGCTGCTTTCTCTCTGATGTAGCTCAAAACTCATCATTTTAATGTCTAAACCTAAAAGATTTTGTCTGTCATCACAGCATGTCATCCACTTCCGGTGTTATGCTTTTGATCAGAAAAGACGAGCACTTCACAAGATCTTGGGCTCTGAATACTAATCAATTAATCAAAATTAATGCACAGATTTATCAAACATATTTGTTAGTTGCAGCCATATTTGCATACTTAATCTGTTAGGCTTGAGTTCAGACTGCAGGCCAAAGTGACCAAATCTGATTTTTTTTCTCTCAACAGTGTGGACAGCCCAAGTCACATGGAATCTGGTCTTTTCCAGTTCAGATCTGGGCCACCGTCATATATGGCCCAAATCATACACAGGTCGGATTTTTTAAATTCCTCAGTCTGGACAGTCAGATTGGAATTCATACGACTCTGACATCACTGTAGAGCGACGGTCGACTGAATTCTGCGCTAGCCGCAGTGAACGAAAAATCTCCATAAACAATCATAAGTAACAATGTGGTTCTCTTTCTCCTCGTCCTTGTTAACCTTTCCTCACCTAATTCCATTTCTTCCACCTGAAATTAACTTATAAATAAAACTGTAGGTGTTAACTCCTGTGGCCTCCTCATGCGACATCATGCTGTGTGTGATGCATTATTCTTTGGAGAATGCGGGTCACTTTCAGGCCGTGGCCAGTTCACACTGGAGTCTGATATGGGCCACATTAAAAAAATTTAAACAATCTGATCTGGGCAATAAATCGGAATTGAGCATTAATCAGTCCTTCCAGGGTTTCGGGAAGACACGATCGCAACTATAAACATAAATTCAACACATCTGTGTGGATTCAGCAAGACTTGCAATTTTGACCCATCATCGCCGTTTTCCGCAAAACATCGTCATAAGTCAGCAAACTCACTTCCTTGTTTACAGGACACAGCAGACATGTGTGATACCAATGTCTCACATTTGCCTACAAAAATAACAGCAAAGGACCATGAAAAATAGTATACTGATCTTCTTTACCAAAGCAGGGGTAAACTGTTTTGCAAAAGACACAGTATGTGGTCGCTTTACCAACGCCAAACATACGGAGAATGGCAGAAACGCGTGGAGGACGTCAGACGAGACCAATCCCTGTGACACAGGCTGTTTCTTCCCAGTCAATTTTCAAGAGCCAAAAGAATCAAGGTAAGATGGTTTAAATATACATGATTAGGTTAGATTCCTGCAAAAAAAAGGCCCAAAACATCGCAACTTTCATCTCAATTTGTTTTTGGAAAGCTGCCGCAAAATCAGGCATTTTATGCTGCAACAATGACTAAAAAGGCTTGTGAAATCCTGGAGGGACCGATTAAGGTTTGCAGTGTGAACGTGGCTTTATATACATGCGATCAGTGCTGGGTCATTCCAAAGCTTTTGTTGATTTTATATGTAAATAAAAGCAAATCTGCATTTATTTACATTACCTAAAAATAACTATCACTAATAATATAGTAAACACAATGTTGGTGCACATTTTGCACGTCTGTTGCAGGCGTGCCATTTCCTTATCACTTAAAATAATAAAATAAGGTAAAATAATAAACGTTCAAAAGTTTGAACTTATAGTCGGATATGCCAATCCATTTATTAACATAACAAAAAATTTAATATTTCTTCAACAATAAACTTAACTCAAGTCAGTCTCCATAATTACACGCCGTGCCTCACAGTCAAAAATGCAAAATGCATGCACCTCACTATGTGCCACACCTAAACTAATTAACCCCTGTCTTAAGTAGACTTGTGGCAGAACAAAGCGACACCCCATCCCAATACACAGAATGGCTCCAACACACAATATACCACAAATATGAATACATCAACTCAAGTAAGTAAACAAAAAGTAAGTGAAAGTAACAAAAATACATCACTGAGTTTGGTTAATGTCTTGAATTACATACTGATCTAATTTTTTGAGGTATTAAGGGATAGGGCTTGGTATCATTTTAACATTTCCTTTACTATTGCCAATAACAATACCAAAATAGAGCTTTTTTCATATTTTTCAACAAAACCTCCTTTTTTCTGTAAATGTTGTCCAAAGTCAAACACCCACACAAGAACTAACTAACAGTCAACAGCCGTCAAAAATAATATTTAATATATCAGGAGCTAGCTAACCACAGAATAAGCAAACTAGACTAGTACTTTACAAATTTTGATACAATTTACGCTTTGTACACATTTTTGTCTGGTGCCAAAAAAGTACTGAGGTTTGATATTAAGCGCTAACTTGGGTGTAATTTTTAACAAATTGTTGAGATTAAGATATTATGTTTTGCAAATAACAACACACTGAAAAAAGCTAATTGTTTTGAATGTTCTACCTCAGATTTTCTAAGTGATCCACTGTTTGGCCTCAAGTGTTGACGATAAACACAAAAGAGTTTAAACCACAAATAACGATCAGGTTTCTACAACTTTCACTCAGGAGCAAAAGTCAGCCTTTAATATAGAAAGAAATAACGATTTGATACTTACCATAATAATTATCGATATCAAAAGATATGAAAACTTTTAACATGATAAAAATTTTGGCCATATCGTCCAGCCTTAGCTGGTAGAGAGATGTATCTGAAAATCTATGCCTACTATCTATCGGGGTATGTCCACTTGTTTACTTTGTTGAAAAAAATGGACACTGTCCATTCCTAATATTGCACAACGGACTATCACATTGCCAGTCAAGCGGATAATATTAATAAACTGGAAACATTTTAAACATTGAGAAGTGCTTGACGGGCAATGGAAAGGGTTGTATCAGGCCTCCAAGACTATGATAATTGATGTGATGGAACTTAGGACTTCATAAGGTCCTACTTAGAAACCATAAACACTATATTGGTCCCTGTACATTTGTAATAATATATTTCAAATGGATTGTTTTGTTAATTTGATAAATTTTCCATATAATATTCTGCTGTCACCCCTTCACCCTTTCTTTGGTATTATACTGTATATCAATGTTGTACTGTACGATTGTAGTGCTATATGATATTATGTTTGAGTAAGTGTAAAAGTGTCTTCTTTAAGTATGAGATTTGATGTTTTTGAGGTGACAGATTTGGGAGTGTAGAGTCACCACACAACTGAAAATAACTTACTGTCAGGTAAGAGTCAGTAACCAAGCGTTCACTCTGCACTTGACCTCCTTACCGACAAACTACAGCTTCATTAAAACCTCCAGTAGTATCAAAAGAACCACAAGTGGATCAGCGCATGGTAGCTCATGTAACAGAGCTTACGTGTGTGTGTGTGTGTGTGTCTGTCAGGTCATTATCTCACAAGGATGTGTCTATGATCACCACATCCTTGCGCTCCTTTTGTTTCGAGCACCTACAAATAAGATAAACACTCAAAATGAGCAGAAAATAGGTCACTGTGTGGGTGTGGGTGAGAGAGAGAGAGAGAGCGAGAGAGAGCGAGAGAGAGGAAACATCAAGGATGTTGTCAAGGTGGATTTGGTTACATACGCTCCTCTGCCAGCAGGGGGCAGGAGGCCTCCAGGCTGCAACAATAATCTTTTTCAGAATCCTTTATTACATATTTCAAGAGGGCAGAAAAGGCACTGGGAAATATTAGTAGGGCCAGGCGATAAAACAATAAGAATAGTTATCGGGATATAATTTTCCTCGATGGAAATATAACAAATATTCAATAAATGTTAAATTTAATTCATTTGAATCACAGACTAATCAGCATTACATTTTTCTATTAGGATATTTATTTTGTAGAAGGACTGAAAAAAGATGTTACTTAATTTTACTCATGCATATTTGTTGAGAAAAAATTTGATCATTCTAATTGTTTTAAAATATTCTGCCTCATAATTGAGTGATGATCTACTGTTTGGCAGGTGTTTATCATGTTCTGACCATAAAGAAAAGTTTAAAACTTCATTTAACTTTCTGATTTCTCACTCAGGAGCAAACCTTTAAACTTGATGACTTATTGTGATAACACTTTTGGCCATATCACCCAGCCCTAAATAGGAGATAGTTTCTAGTTTAGTTTAAAACTTAATCAAAGTAGGAATGGTGTTCTTATGTTGAATAGGTGATTTTGACTGGCATGAATTCATTATACATCCTTGCAAGAGGAACAAAGGAGACTCCTATGCTCTCGAGTCTCGCCCGGACGTCTGACATGTAGAAAATCCTCGTGCTTACAGCACAGATTATCACACAGCGTCACTTTACCGGCTGCTGCTGTGGCCCTCAGGGAGCAGGGCCGCTATCAGTATCATGACGTCCAGAAACTGAGAGCCCATTAGGAAAAAAACAACCCATCCCCAAACCCCCTCCCGAATTAGACCTCCCATGAGGCTGAGGGGGGGAGAGGAGTGGGTGAAGAGCAGAGCAGAAGGAGAGGGGTGATGGGTGGAATGCAGGCTCGCTGTGTGAGCCGTTTCTGCAATTATTGAATAGTGTGTGTGTCTCACCTCCATGGAGATCCGCCGGTGGATGCGGCTCCTCAGACAGACGCCGGTTGGAGATTGCACCTCGTCTGAAGACGTTCCCGATGCCTGGTCGCTCTCCCCATCTGAGCCCATCTTCAGGTTTTCATGTACAATATCTAAGAAAAAATGAAAATAAGTAAATACATTAAAAGACACAAAAAGATACAGAGATACATGTTAGTGAGTATTTTTCTACAGGATAAAAAGTGGCGTTGGATAATAATAATAATAATACAGCTTTATTTATATAGCAACTTTCATCCAGCTTGTGCAGCTCAAAATGCTTTACAATGAAGTAAAGAAGGGAATCAATAAAAACAGGCAAAGTGCAAACAAAAGAGCCAGCACATTGTCATATTCAGCAGTACTTCCCCCTGTTTTCCTCATGTTCTCTGTTGTTTCCCCCGCCCACATGCTGCTAGTCCTGTCTGTCTGTTTCCCCTGTGTGTGTGTGTGCTTGGTTTCAGCTGGGCGTGGTTCTCCTCCCTGGCTCCCGCGCTCACGATATCCACACACCTGCAGCTTGTCACAATCACCTGTCTGCAGTATATCAACCCTGGTCCTGCATGCTTCAATTTGCCAGATCCTAGTTGTGATTTTTTCTCTAACCCGTGTGTGGCTTTACCTCCGTCTGGATTGGATTCACTTCCCTGGCCCACATTGCCCCTTTAAATATTGTCAGTGAGATCTGTAATAAACCTCACTTTTTGAACTGTGGACGGTACCTGCCTCAGTCTTGCTTTGGGGTCCAGTTTTACGTTCTCATAACACACATAGGCAGAACAGATACGCTAACAACACTGGAATATGTGAAAGACATGAGAACAATAAATATGTACAGGATGAGAATAAAACAAATCAGATTAAAGTTGTCCCTTTACTCTCAATCAGACCTGGTCCAGTCTGTGTGATATGATAGCACTTTGATTGATATTACTGTAACACACTGGAAGTCCCCCATTTACCATTTATAAGCATAATAAATGACCAGGGAAAAAAGGAAAGTTGAATAAACCGTTTTAACAGCAGACATTCTGACTTGAAAAACATATGTCACACCATTATTACTTGCTTGAGCAGAGCCTCCTTAATGTAATTAGTCCCACCTGCTTTGACAAGTCAAAATGTCTGCTGTTGATTCATTTGGGATTGATAAAGAATTAAGAGTGCCTACTGTTGCAAGGCTAGCAAGCTTCGGGTGAGCAAGATTTATTCAGAGCAATAAAAAAAAAAAAAGCCAAGTACAAGACTTCTGATCAGTGATCCTCACTGGGCAAACACGTCAGTCAAATGCAAATAAGGAGTCTATTTTGCTTTCAGGTTCACCATCAATGTACTGTAGCAGGTGAGCTGTGTGTCTTTTGACAAAGGTTAACATGCATTTTGCATTCACACAACAGAAATGGGAAACATGAGTGAAAGAATGTCTTAATAATAACATTAATTCAATAAAAGTCAACTTGAGAAATATTTCCAATGGGGATAAAAATTAGTTTGGGAACCATTGGTTTAAGTATTGGTAGAAGTTGTCGTGGCGGTGAGAGTAGCACATATGTATTTGCAGTACTAGTAGTAGTTGTATTTTAAATGTAATACTTCATCAAAATGTAAGACTGAATAGAAAAGCTCTTCTGGCCCACAAACTGCACACCCACATGTGACATTTTTAAATGATTGAATTATACTTCAATCTGCGCCCCCCGAGGCCAAAATATTAAACACTGCACCACTTCCACCAGGGCAATAAAACTACCATAGCACAGCAGGAGCAAACACACACACACACACACACACACACACACACACACACACACACACACTCTTAATGAGTAGCCATGGGTGAGCAGTTCTCTATCATCAGTGTGCAGCGCCTCAGACCATGCAGTCTATCATCAAATGTGAAAGCACAGAGCAAAGAAATAAAAAAAAACCTCTATAAAGTTTCTGTTTATGGAGATGAACTGCAATTATTTCAAACATGATAATCCTCATTATTTTACTAAATATTAGCCTACACTAAAGATGGTTAGTGACAATTGGTAGTCTAGATTTAAGGAAATAATTACGGCAGTTTTACAACCTAACAAAGCTCCCTTATTCTATTTATGCACCTTATCGACAAACTTCACTTCATATAGTCCTATCTATTACTCTGCGGTGCAGCCAAAAACCAAAGGAACACTTTGTCCCAGAATGTGGACCTGTCTGTGGTCTTCTCGTTAGAAACCAAAGTCTCCTCAGATTAAAGGCAAGGCTGATCAACTCTAGAAATGAAAATGTTTTGGGGATTTTCCTTTGGGGCTGTCCTGTTCTAATCTACTCAGCATGTCATTCTGTTTTTCCACAAGTGGGAAAGAAAATATGACACTTCAGTATTTCACGGGAATTCACCAGAACAGAGAAGGCAACAAGGCAGATTCAACAAAGAGCAGACAGGAAACAGGAGAAGGAGAGGGAAGTACACTGAAGTAACAACGAAGAGCTTTTTTGTTTTTATTTAGAAAACAAGAAAATCACTTCTTTCAGATTGAAATTACACCATTAATGTTATATTTAAGGTCTGAAATTGACTTTTTTTCACTGGTTTGCCAATTTTATCTGTCATTATTGAAACGTATGCGCTAAATGAAAGAATAACATTCTCCGACAATACTGGAGTCCCATAGGAGGTATTTGATTGGCCTACCCTGATATTCTTACTCCTAACCCTAACCAATCTCACTCCTCTTGCCTAAACCTAACCAATCCAACCAACAAAGGCGACAAGTACTAGCCAATCAGAGGTAGAGCAGGGCAGGTCACGCCTTCACTATGCTAGGAAAATTGGCCTCCTGTGGTCCAGCCAGTGCGCTGCTGGCAAGCTAACCAGCTGTCACCGATTGCCACAGTACGCTAACCTTACATGCATCTTTCTGTTGTGTGTTGTCCCTGTCCAGATGCCCTGACGATTGTACCCACCACTGCCAACAAATTTACCCGCATTTGTCGGGTGGCGGGCACTAATTACAGACCCTGGTTATAATCATTAAGATTTTCATGAAATCAAACCCTGGTTTTGATACTATTTAATTTATTATCACCATTATTTTTCAATAGCCATTCATTATATTCAGATTTTGTTATTACCTCTCTATAAAGTAGTTTTCATTGTTAGTGGCGGAGTCAGCCATTCCCACACAGGGTTCAAATTGCCTTCCTACACAAGAGATTTACAGGAAATGATGCATGTATGTAATCCAGCATGGCTGTTCTTAATTTTATTTAATTGATGGCAGTCTCACTGTTAACTCTCCTATTGCTGTATAAGAGCTGTATAATGTACCCAACATTTCCTACTACTGCTTCACATTAAAAGCATCCAACTGACATCCAACTGACATCCAACTGACATCCAACTGACATCCAACTGACATCCAACTGACATCCAACTGGGGTGGGTGGGGGGCTTTTACTGTGAACCGATCACAGGAAACACAATGTTTGTCTCACAGAGATCATAACTGCGATCGTTCATCAAAACTGCGTCTAAAAAACAAGACAGCTGTCGTTTTGGGCATTTTTCCTCCACAGGGAGTGATGGATCAGTCAGGAGCAGCCACAGTGAGCTGTCTGCTGTCTGATGAAGAGCTGGAGGCGACAGACAGCAAAATCTCCAAACCCTCAGCAAGGTTTGTCTTTCTTGGTTGCTACTTTTGTCCACAACAAGTAACTCCACATTAAAGCTTCACTCCCAGAGTGATGTGGTTGACCGTTCATGGCATTGTGGGGGTGTTTCTGTATGTAAACAAGCCTCTACTTGTACAAGCAGGTGGATGTAGAAAGGGTGAGATTTATCATTATTCATTGCGTAAAGGTGTGAGCGTGTGTGGCTGAGATTAAAGCCTTACTATGGCATCCTTTAGAAAGTTTTCCTCTTTCCATTTCCCCCGTTTTCTCCCCTGTAACTCCCACACTTTCCTCCTCCTAACCTAGTTACTCTTTCTCTATAAAGCACCTTGCAAACAACTCATTCTCGCCCCACTTTACTTCTTCAACTTGTCGCCTCTTTGAACACTTCCAAATGATCTCTCTTCCCTTTTCCTGTCATTTCTCTATATCTCTTTTACATGTTTCTTGCTACTTTAAAAACCTCACCATTTTCAATCACTTCCCCATGCCTGCCTTACTTTCCCTTTCACTCTACATGTTTCTTCTTTGTTCCTGTTTGTTCCATCTTTTGCAAGGTTTTCATAGGCAGCGGGCAATCTGACTCTCTCTATTGCTTCAACACATTCCTTCGCTACCTGTGCTTTTCTAACTTGCGTGTCTCTTCTCCAAAGCCTTCAAATGATCTCATCTGTCCTACTTTCTTTTCCTTTCAACCTCCTTTCACTTCCACATACTTCTCTATTATCTCCTGCTATTATATATCTTCCCTTATCCTCTCCAAAAACTCCCAAAGGTTTTTCTTGCACAAAAATATTTTCACTTTCTCCCATCATTCCTTCACCTCCCAACAGACAAACCTGATTCCATCTCTTAAAAATTTTTTTTTTGCTTTTACATGTCCCCCATCTTCTCTTGGAAGGATTTCATTCTCCATCTATTTGTCATCTTTCTTTCCTGATATCTGATCTCCACACATCCTTCTGTTACTTCCCTGCTTTTCTTGAGAGATTTTTGTACTTCTTGAGACTTTATGATCTTTCTCTCTCCCCCTACTTATCCTTCTTGCCGCGGTCTTTAGCAGCTTTGCTAATAAGCACACAGCGTTCAGTAGCAATATGTGGTACATCAATGTCCTACTTAACTGTCCTGTTTTTAGATCCAAGTCTCTCTATCTAGGCCAGGGTCCAGTGCGAGGCTTAGTAAGTCCTTTGGTGTATAAGCCTTTACAAAAATTTGCTTTGAGAAGCACCAGCCAGGGTCCACATTTTTTACTGAAATAATGATCATATCATTGCTAACAGAAAATCTAAATGCTAAAAATTTTAACGTTGAGTCAAACAGACTGTTTGCACAGATTATTGCTGCCTAGCCCTGAATCATCTCATCGCCCTCTTGGCTGCCCCTCAGCTTGAAATCTGCTGCTGCATGAATCATCCCAACATCGTCTTCCCTTCCGACCCGGCCAAGAGTGTGTGTGTGTGTGTGTGTGTGTGTGTGTGTGTGTGTGTGTGTGTGTGTGTGTGTGTGTGTGTATGAATATAAGAAGCAGGATGGAAATATCAGGAACGTGATACATTTCCTGTTTGTTCCTGGATGCCATCTGCTCTCCCGCTAGTTAGTTACTTCCTTCCTTCCTTCCTTCCTTCCGTGTGTGTGTGTGTGTGTGTGTGTGTGTGTGTGTGTGTGTGTGTGTGTGTGTGTGTGTGTGTGTGTGTGTGTGTGTGTGTGTGTGTGTGTCTCACCCAGGCGACTGCCGTTGCGTGGCATTGCCATGAAGGACCCCAGGGTGCCACCAATGACGCTGTGTGGCCGCCGGAGGGGGGGCTTCTTGAAGGAGCCGGTGTACTGGTGCAGGAAGGAGTGCATGCTGTGCGAGGTGGGGGGGCGGCCGTTCCTCATGAAAGGCTCTGAAATGCAACAAAACAAAAACTGTCAGAATTTCAGATTTTCTGGCTCAGTAGGTGCATCAAATGAGGAAACAAAATATCAGCTTCTGTCTTCGTCAACCCCTTCAGTGTGTCCTTTGTTTGAAATGCACGCTGTGACCAAGTTGTGTTTAAACAAACAGAACTTTATTTGACATTTAAGTCAAGGTCCCGATGTTCCCCCCCACATGTCCAAATATTTCTTTAAGGAGAACCCTATTGTTCAAGCAATTCATACTGCCCAAAATCATAATCAGGATAATTAGAATTTAACACCACTGCTTGACAACAGCATCCTGTGACTTTATCTTTCTGCCCCTGCCAACTTTCTTGAGCTCATCCGACCTTACACGTCAACTGCCAAAATTAACATAATGCTGCCCTCAGGTGCTTGTCAGACATATCAGAATTGCATGTTGGGCATCATGCCTAACTGATTTTAACAAGGACTCGAAAATTTCATGGCTAGTTGGGTTTTTCAAGGCTTTTATGAGCAGAGCATGGAAACCTTTTCAGCAACTGAAATTACTGGTTTATCATATGGAGAACCTATACTTTATTTATACAATTCCTATCAAACAAGGCTGGCGGTACAACTGTCTCCAGAGTTAAACATGTAGACACCTTTTCCGTCAGGAAAGGCTTCAAAAATAAAGCATTTTAAGAAATAGCTTGATATAATGGCAAATGATTTGCTTTCTTGCCAAAAGTTAGATGAGGAAATCAATACCACTCCCATGTCTATATGCTAAATATGAAGCTACAGCCTGCAGGTGATTACCTTAGCTTAGCACAAAGACTACAAGCAGGGGGAATCAGCTGACCTGGTGGTTTGATTGATATATTACAATTTCCCTTGTCTATACTTCATCATTGTATGGGAGACAAACTGTACTGTGGTGAATGTTATCTAACAAAGATGTCAAGGAAAGTGTGTGAATGCTTGTTCTCTATATACAGTTCTACCTTCTCACTTGCTAAGTTGCAATCAAGCAAAAGAGTGTGTGTGTGTGTATGTGGTGTGCTCAAGCAGCTCCCTTACTCTTAGTCCTGTTACATAACTTGATAGAGAGCATCTCAATGGAAGTCTGTTACAGCTGTTACTGACACACACTGTACTCTCTTTCCCCATCAATCTCAGTGCTTCATAATTTAAATACCCCTGAGAGCCACCAACATGCTGAAAGCTCTGTGTGTGTGCGTGTGCGTGTGCGTGTGCGTGTGCGTGTGCGTGTGCGGTTTTTAGATGCCTGCTGATGGACAGGAAGATATAGTGAAAATCAGACCAGTGGAATTTCCTTCCCTGGTTGGACTATGGAACTCACAAAATGCTGCATTTTCTGTTGCAAGAAAGTACTCTGTTGCAGCAGTACTAGTTAACAGTAAGTGAGGTCCTCTTGCTACAAACACAGTTAAGGAAGTCTTTGAGTTACACAAAATGAAAACTAAAAATGCAAATGAGCTGCTGTTAATACACCAGAATAGCTTTGTAAAAAGTTTATTTTTAAAGTTCTTTTTGAAAATATCCACCAGCATTAATGTGTTAGTAACGTGTTATTAATCCCACCATACATTTACAGATTTGTTCAGAAAAATAAAAACTGAATCTGTTGAAGCTGTACCATTGTCCTTGGTGCCGCCGTCCTCGATGGTCATCTGCTCAGCCAGTTCAGACAGAGACTCGTCGATGGTCTGACTGGGGCGGAGTGTTAACGACAGGCGCTTCTTAATCCTCTTCATCTTCTCCATAGCAGGGCAGTGCACAGCCTGCAGGACACACAGAAACACCCTGTCAACATTCATTCAGCAGTAACGGACTGATACACAAGTAGACAAATGTCTCAAAACATTTAGAGGACTGTTTTGTTGTTGTTGTTGTGGTTTGTGCGCGCGCGTGTGTGTGTGTGTGTGTGTGTGCGCGCGCGCGTGCGCGTGTGTGCACAGCGTTGGGGATTCCAAAAGCCTCCGTACAATCCAAAATATCTCAGCTCATGAATAACATAAAGCTGCTTTTAATCCAATATTCATTCGCTCTGCAAATGCTTGAATAGCACATGAATAAAGCATGGACAAAGCATGAATAAAGGATGAATATCACAGACTTGAATACAGCTGTTTCCACTTACACACACACATGCACACAGGGAGAAATCAATGAAGTCTAACTGAAGGAGGAGAGAGTCGAAGCAGTTAGCACACACACATACAAACACATCTGCAAAAACATGCGAGTGTGTTTGTGTTGACGTAGCAGTTGCCCAGGTCACAGGAAACACCTTGCTCAATCTGCCTCAAGCCAGTCTCTGCTCATTGTGTTCCTGTGTTAACTCCCCTGTGTGTGTGTGTGTGTGTTTGTGTGTGTGTGAGTGTGAGTGTGAGTGGAATGGGCACACTGGGTGAGTGGAGGAAATGCAGCGAGGAAGCAGCAGAAAGGAGGAAGCAGCAGAAATGCCCCGCCCATCCCGCCCGACCCTCGGCGCAAAACGAACTGACCCCTGCCACCGCCATCACTCTTTTTCTCTCTTTCGGTCTCTCTCAAGGTCGTTAGCTCCCCTCATACTCATGAGACACCATCTGCCTGTCTGAGCACACACACACACACACACACACACACACACACTCCCCTTCAGCAATTTGTCATTCACGACACTGCGTGGCGAGAATCACTTCATCAATCAGTGTCGAGGCGCGCGGCTGCAATCTCGCAACAACACACAACCTGCTCATCGGATTCTGTATGTTGTATAAACACATGCGCATTTACAGAAAAAATTCAAATGCTTGTAGGATTGTGTGTGTGACCTCAATTTCCTCTCAGCTGGCTGGGTCTAATTAAAGCCCAACAAGCTACCAGAGGAGGAATTTATTAATTTTATTAAAAGATTTCCTTTTTATAAATGTTAATTGCACTGTAGGCATATGTTTTTTTTAACAGGGTTCTTTATATTGTCTGTTAAGGACTTTGTAACTATAACAGTCAGTCTAATTAAGTTGAACACCATTTTGTACTACAGTTTAAAAAATTTTAACTATTGTAGTGTGTCGACGTCACTAAAATCATATGTTATAGATTCTATTTATATTAGTATATGATTACAGCAATTAATGTCAATTTCAAACCCTAACTAACTCAGCTGTTTCCAAGCCCAACAATGAGCTGCCATGCTCAACATTTATGGCAACACGAGAAGTCCTAAAAGTTGAACACTGACAATTCTCTAACAAATGAGAAAATTCCATCTGCTAATGAGGTGGCATAGTTGCATTATGGGTGATGTAGTTGGAGACAAAGAACACATAGAATGAAACAGATTTTGATCTTTGCACAGTATATGCCATCATGTTACGCCAGTAATAGTAAGTCAAGTACTTGTACTTGAGCTGAAAATTCTTTCTATTGCTGGAAATGTAGCGGGAATAACAATAGAAACAGTAAAACAGAAAACAATTAGCAAAGATGACCAACTGACACAAGCAATAAAACACTGAACTATGGCCTCAGAATTGACCAGTGGGCTTTCACATCTCTGACAGCCTCAACAAAATTAGGGTGAGGTTGGAGCAGTGGCTAAGATACATGCCTTTGGTGTGAGAGACCTGGGTTCAATTCCCCACTGTGACACGTCCACCAATGTGTCCCTGAGCAAGACACTTAACCCCTAGTTGCTCCAGAGGCGTGCGACCTCTGACATGTATAGCAAATGTAAGTCACTATGGATAAAAGCATCAGATAAATGTAAAATAAATGTAGAAATCATAACTAAATTCCCATTTAGTGAAAGGAATTTCCTTTATGTCCATCCATTGTCAACCGCTTATCCTGCGTACAGGGTCGCGGGGGGCTGGAGCCAATCCCAATTGACATCGGGTGAAAGGCGGGGTACACCCTGGACAGGTCGCCAAGCCATCGCATGTCCATTCCCTTAAATTATTAATGTGTTGTATACATTTTCCAGCTGATTTACAATGTACAAAGTTTGTAGCACCATCCAGTAACCTGTGTGTGATTAGCCCACATTTGAAGGGGAAGTGTGTCAGGATGGTGGCCCAATCTGCATGCAGATCTGATGATGCCATACACATACTCACACTCACACACACAGAGGAAACAGACAGTCCAGAAATAGGGAAAAAATTCCAGCTTAAGAGGCTAAAAAATCCTTCTCGTGAAAAAATGCAAAACACTAAAATGACTGCATTGGTGAAACACTCTCTCTCTCTCTCTCTCACACACACACACATTCTCTCCCTCATCCACACACACTCACTGTATGTGAGATAAGCGCTCTTTGTCTCCCTTGTAGAGGAGTGTAACAGAGCCGGGTTTTATCTCTGCAGCAAACCAAAACAAAGAGACCCGTGTGACGTGTGTGAGAGTGTGTGAGAGTGTGTGTATGTATCTGTGTGTGTGTGTATTGAGAGTACAGCATCTGGCACATATGAATGATGTGCGCGTGTGGGGGATCCAACATGAAAAGCAGCCCAAGCAATCTGCCAACGATAGAGAGACACAGAGGGAGAACTGAGACAACCCCCCCAATTCGCTTTCTCTCTTTTTTAATCATCAGCATCTCCAGAAATTCTCTTACACACACACACACACACACACTTTGACCCACATTCCTGACAGCCCCCCACCCCATCACTCCTCTACCCCCTCATGGATGCCTCCCAAGTGCATTGTGGGTAGTCCAAAGGAGGAGACTTCAAAGGGCAGGAGAGGGGGGAGATCCAACAGGCGACAAGGCCTAATTAATAGGCTAATAATTACATACACACACACACACACACACACACACACACACACAAACGCCTTCCCCTCTCCATTCCTTCTTTCCTTTCTTATTCCCTCCCTTTCTACTACTTCTCTCTTCTCGCCCAAATCCAATATCAGAATGAGGTAATGAAACGGAAAATGTGGCTTTTTTCATTTATTAAATCTTAGAGATGTGGGTGGAAGTGTGAATGTTCAGAGGAAGAGGAAAAGAAGGAATAAGAGAGAGTGAAAGTGAATTTATTTGGGCGAACGGAGCCATAATGGAGTCTTTGTGTTTGGTTATGAGCCATGAAATCACCAGAGTGACTGCAGGCATGTACAGCACTGCTCAGAGAGAGAGAGAGAGAGAGAGAGGGTGGTGGTTCATCTCAACAAGAGGATTGGTTTCAGTAGTTAGTTTTTGAGTGTTTTATGGCAGATTTAAGAATTAAAAGCACCAACTTTTTTAAGTTCCCCAAATACAGGTCAAGAAGTGCATGTTCCCGTTGTAATTCCTTATTAAAAGTATGTCAATGTCAATTAGTTGTCAAAAGACAACTAATTGTCAAGTAAGCGCCATAATCTAAATGAGCCTAGTTGTTTTGTGAAGGGCTGGGTTTCTAACCTAAAAATACTTGCTGAGTACTGACCAAATCTTTATTTATCCACCATGGGACGTATTTTCATCTCCACGGTTCTTCAGATGCAGCGGAAACGCAAATAGGAATGTGCAAAAGGGATTTTTTTAGTTCCTGAGATTAGTTCCTAAGGTTGTTAGTTCCTGAAACATTCTGGCCAAAAGGGTGCTTGACAGTCTGTGACAATGCTAATATGCAGATGGTAGGTACTGTACAATATTTACCCTATTTGTTTAGGATGCCAGCATATGCTAATTATGTACAAAACAATTTAGGGGTGAGGCAAATGGGAATGCCCTTACTGTTACCAAATTAAAGGCAGTGTTTCCCACATATAGACTTTACTTGCAAAGTATTTTGCTGGGAAACCCCAGAGAGAGGTGTTATCTGGTAGCCTATTACGTTACAAGATGAGGATAAGGTGGATATTTTACAAGCAAGCATAGAAAAGGTAAAGCAGCAATCAATGGCTAACACTAAGGGTGCTCCGATAGATCGGTCACTGATCATAATCGGCCGATAATGGCTTTAACTCGTTTGATCGGTGGTCGCTAAAAAGGCCGATAAGAAAAGCCGATCAGATGATGCAATATGCCTACTCGCCAGACAAATTTTCAACGGCAGCTAAAATGTTTCACTACCCTGTGTGAGCGGTTTTCAAAGTCCTTCTGAGACAAGGGATTTAACAGCCCACATAATCATTTACAATTAGAGTTGAGCAGCAATCAGACAAGTGGAGCAACACGCAAGAGCGATCATGTGAAACTGTCGCAGCTGCGCTCATCTCACACACACGCCACCCGCAACCGGTGTTTAACAGACACAGCGCATCAGGCAGAGAGAGACTGATCCTTCAGTGTGAGTTTCCTGATGCAAAGAGCGGCGCCACTCAATCAGCTGACTACCTCTCTCTGTTTTCGTTACAAAAACGGAGACCTTTTGCTACGTTTCTGCCTCCCGTCCAGATTAAAACGGTGAATCAGAAGATGTCTGTTTGAAAACGCTGCGGACCCGATGGACAAAACAGAGGACTTTATAAAACGATAACACACTCACATTTGGTTTTGTGAGTCGGTCTTATTAGTCATGCAAAGCAAAAACACGCTACTTACAGAGTTTTAGTTTTGGTATTTTTATTAAAATATAAGTACTGTGTAAATAACACTTAACAGTTAGCCTACTGTGCATGTCGCTGGATTTACTTTGCGACAACTCCCAGTCTGTTTTCCGCCGCCGTCTCTCGTACTCCTGTGTTACTTTCAGTAACAGTTCCACTTCCTTGTCGGTCAATGCAAAAAAAAGAAATAAGAAACAAGCCTGGTGTGGTTCTTGGTCTGTATTAATTTCTTCTTTCGCTAAATCGTCTGCTTCATGTTTACACTGGCACGCGCATGCCCAGTGTAGCTACCTGAACAGCCACTAGATGTGTGTTTTCAGTCGTTGTATATAGACAGAGATCAACTCTGATACGCAGCTGAAACGCTGCTGTGGACGGAGAAGATCGTTTTCGTTATAAAACTGTTTTAAAAACGTAGCAGTGTGGATGTAGCCTCACATTACCCCACTCCTCTCTCTACTCCTCTCATGTCAACCCTCCCGTTTCCCCGAGATTCTCCCGTATTTTTCTGTTCTCACCCGGTATCCATCTGTTAAATGTTTCACTGTAAATCTCCCGTATTTTTAACCTTTATGAAATCAAATAAAAACCTTCTGGCCGTATTTAAAGTGTTTGCTACTCTCTCCCTCTGGTAAAGTCGGTGGCAGCATGTAAGATATGTAGACTGTGCTTCCTGCACAAGGATTAAAAATGAAAACAATCCACTGAAATGATATAGGGCCTATAGCCTATTAATGGCAAACCATATGAAATTAGAATTAATATAGTAGCCTATGTTATATTAACAATTGACTTTATAATATGGAATTTAGATTGTAGCCTATTTTTATTTATTTAAATTTTCCTTATTTTCAAATCTCACTGAAGGCAGTTTTGACTCCCCTCTGTAGCCCTTCTCTCTCTCCTAAAGCCTACAGGACCTGCCTGAGCTTTCCAGAACAAAAAGCAGCTACTTCAGAGTTTATCATCGACTCATGATGCCTGTGCTCCTTTATCTCCTAAATATTTTGGCTACAGCCTTTTTTTTTATGGTTGTAGTAAATTTATAAAGATGCTGTTTGTTCAGTTTTTGTAGTTTATTCCACAGTAAAGCTATAAGATGTTCACAGTAACCAGGCAAAGGCTGCTATAGTTTAAGTCTCTAACACAGAGTGGAATTTATTGCCCATGTTTCCTGGCAATAAAATAAACAGTTGTCATTTCATGATACTTTATCATCTGTTAACTTTAACACTTAATACATTGTTTTTAGGACCAATTAAATAAATATACAGTATACTGTATAATGCTACATGATAAATAAAAGGCTCCAAATAGACCCAATGATCGGTATCAGCCGATACTGCTTTCAGCAATCGGCCCAAAAAATCCTGATTGGAGCACCTCTAGCGAACACCCCAGCGCAGATGTCATTCAGTAGGTTACCATGTTCAGTCGTTAAAACAGAATCGTTTTGTGGAAAGAAAATCCAAAAGACGAGTTCTGTGTCTTTTCGCAACTTTATAAAACACACTGCTGGTGGAGAAAGTCAACAGAGCATGTGTGTTTTTTTTGATACAAAACATACCATTAAGGTAAAGTATACTTTATTGTCACATACACGTAGCTGATGCACAAACACTGATACCACTATCGAAAGCAACTCACACCATCTTATCCAAATAACTTTCTCTTTAATACTTCTGTCAGTTCTATAAAAGGTTTCTACAGCTGACAGCAAAAACAAGCCAAACAAAGAACAGAGGGAGAGTTGAAGGGAAGGCTGAACAGTCACCAGTGCCACTGTCTTCTCTAAATGAAAACAACAGATAATCCTGTTAAAACCGCTGCTCTAAATAGCCTCACTCATATGAGAATCACAACCACTTTAAAATAGGTACAGTAGAATCATCACTCTCCTTTTAGAAAGCAGACAGGAGGGAGCCGGGACAGAACAGGGCCTGAAGGGAAAATGAGCTCACATGTCTAAGAGATCTATTGATCAAAAAGTTTTATTTGTGGTTCAGTCCTTAATGTTTAATGAGTCATACTGCCCTGTAAGATTTGAGTCTGATCAGATGGATTTCATTTTTAGCCCTGGCCCTAATGTTTCCTGCTGCTGACAAGATGATAGCAGATTGTGTGCAAAATATATTTGTGCGCAGTTATTATAATTTTGCTGCTGGTCCTGTCCAACCACACACACACACACACACACACACACACACACACACCCACTCTGTGTACCAACAAAGTAATTGAAACTTAATACTTGTAAGACTTGCTTATACTGCAGAGCTAGGTGTGTTAATAATTTAAACTTACTGCTTCTGCACTTGAAAGCTGCAATGAATATTGTATGTAATATACTGCATATGAGCTGTTGACTTGTAAGCAAATAACACTCGATATAATAATGGTAGTTTGGAGCAAGAAAAGACCTAACATTAACCTCCATGAAGTTAGTACAAGTAGGATAAGTAAAAACTTTTCAAAGAACTCAGAGAGTCACAAATTTAGGGCTTTCATCAACACACAGACAATATAAATGCCATGTCACTCTTCTGCTTCCGCTTCATTCAACATGACTTGAACGCACCATGTAATCAGGAGTGAATGTGAACAATGCCAACACCTATTGGTTATTAAAACTGAAATGTTGTGATGCTTATTCAACTGCGTCTATTCAAAGATATACCTGACTGAACTGTGAGTGTTACTATGTTGACTTTTAAATAATAAAACTTTTTATTTTTCTTTTATAGAAAGGAATTAGCTTGGTCTGTGGGCTACAGACAAAGCAGCAAAGTCATAAAGTGTTGACAGACGAACTAATGCACTGCTGGTTTGGGTCTTCATATGTTGACAGTAAGAAAGATAGAGAATAACACCGTAATCCATCAAGAAGGCAAAAAAATCAGCTCGGCTCAACGCCAAATATCCTCCGCATCTTCCCTATTATCTTTCACAACCTTTGTTATTTATCTGTAAATGTCTCTCATTGGCTGATCTCTCACACATTCACATCCTGCTCGCTGCCCACATGCACACCATATACAAACATACTAATCAAAGGAGATTAAAAGAAAAACTACAGCTCAGCCAAAAAAGCTAGAAGGCGTAATTCGAAATCACACAGGTGCTCACTTTTGATTTTTTCCCCCCCTCATTTACAAATGTCTGGTTTTAGGGATCACAGGTGAATATAATGTTTGCACAGCCTCAGGCCCACTTACATCACTACAATCATATAGAGATTACACACACACACACACACAACACACACACACACACACAGACAGACAACAGGGAGTTTCCCTCCTATTGCCGGGAAACATTACAATCAAAGCACCACTGTCTGTCCTACATGATGAACACTACAAAGACCAGGAGCACCAGAGGGTGTCACCTCCCTAAAACTTACAGGGTGGATGAATCGCTGCATCTGATATCTTGGACTACTGTGAAGCCTGCTTAAAAAAACCATTTCTGGTCAATTTCACAATGAGTGTACTTTTTGCTGATTTCCTGCATTTTAGCTCTGTACTTGCCATGGCTTTCCAGCTATTAACGCAATGGGAGAGTGCAATTATCTAGTGAATTAATATTTCCTGCATGTCCTATAAGTGTCTAGATTCTTTCTTTTAGAGGCCTTTTGCCAATAAAAAGTTTAAACCTGAGAATCAAGAAGAGCATCAACCCAAAATATCTTTGGCCTCAAAACTATTAGCACTGTTCTCAGCCTTCAAGCACCCATTTTCGGCTGAATTCTTACAGAATACAGTAGTCACAAGCATGTGTTTGTGCAGCTATGAGAACACACACAAACAGAGCATCAGTGCTGCTGCCCGGGTGCAGTGGGCGCTTTCCTCTGAAAGACCCTTTGTCTTGCTTGAGAGAAACTAAAAAGGAGCTTCAGCATGACTGACCCAGAGGGGTGAGATGAAATAACCCTGTTTGTGTCTGTAGGAGCACAAAAGACCACAATGTTAATATTCATTTTAACAGGAAATTACAGATGGCTTTGCCTGTCATGATAACTACTTTTGCCAGAGGAGATAATATCACACATATAATTGTGATAAACAACATTATTGTCATTTTACAATTTTATGCAACTGGTAATGGTAATATAATAGCATAATAAGGCAAGTACACCCTTTCAAAGAGCAATGGACTTTTAATTCTTAAGAATATTTAGAGGTTGAAAGTACAATGTCTTTCAGGCAGTGTTAACAAAAACTGCACTGATATTTAACATTTTGCACAGAGATAGAGAGTCATTCATCCCTTTGTACAGTTGTACAGTTACTTTTTGTTCCCACGGTGGAGCAGACAAAAAGAGGAAAGAAGCAGTGTGACAAGAAATGACAGCAAAACATGTCTCAGCATAGTTTTTTTACTTAGAGGCTGTGATAAAGTGCCATGTCCATATATTGTATGATAATCGTGACAGGTCTACCCATTAATAAAATAAATGCCTTCAGGTGATGAAGAGAGGTAGGAAGAGAAGAGGAACAAGGGAGAACCCTTTCATGAGCTTTAATAGGAGAGATTTAAAGTGAGACTGAAGTGATCCAGGTGGTCAACAGACCCCAGAATCCTCCACATGTCCGTTTATGTTGCTGACTTTGATGCTCCATCCTGACACTTCATCTTGTTGAGTGATTGTAAGCATCTACTAGCATCATCTGTGAGAGTGAGGAAAAAATAACGTCAGCTCACTGTAGCAGCTGCAAATCTAAATGGTCTGCCATGCAACTAATTTACATCAATAATCATTAGAGTAGCGCAGCAGCAAATACAAGCACCACAGGGTGACGCTTCTTTATCCACCACGGGTCGTATCATAATCTTTAAGGTACTTCAGATGCAACAGAAACACAAAGAGGAATGTGCAAAAGGGACTTTAGATCTGAGATTAATTCTTCTGGTTGTTAGTTCCTGAAACATTATCAAAAAGAGCGTCTGTGAAGAATCTCACATGCTGATGTTTGGCAGGTACTGTATAATGTCTCCCATGTTTATCATCTTCATTTCGCATGCTAGCATATGCTAATTAGCAGTAAACAAAAATTGCAGGTGAGGCTGACAGGAATTTCTTTAGTTTGGTAGGTATTTGGTCACAAACCAAAGTATTGGAGCAATGACTTTGACCTGATGATGGCGCTAAATGTAAAGTGAAGGGATAACTTAAAGTCATGAGAATGATAGGCAGATAGGTGTGATATCAGCAGTAATGCAGGTAAAAGGAGGAACCTGAGCCTGAAGCCAAGATAGCATTTGATCTACGTTCCAACCCTCACCTATAGGCTTGGATATAAAGAATGCTGAACGAATGAAATCACAGATACAAGTGAGCGAAAGGAGTTTCTTTGTGAGGTGGAAAAGCATGACGAGTCTGGACATCCAGACGGTGCATAGAGTAGAACTGTTGCTCCTTCACATTGACAGAATCTCAGTTGGTTTGGGAATCTGATTAGGATGCAACCAAGAAGCCTCCCTGCGGGAGTTTTCCGAGCATGTCCAACTGTGAGGAGGCCCCAGGGTAGACCCAGTAGAGGAGAAGGGATTATATATCCCATCTGGCATGGGGATGCCTTGGGATCCCCCCGTGAAGGGGAGGTCAAGGAGCACCCATGGTCAGCTTACTGCCACTCCAACCCAGACGGACAATATAGAAACAAACAATCAAACAAAAAAAGTAGCAGAAACTATTTCCTGTTTTCACAAGAGCAATGAATACACACTTTTTTTTAACATAAAATTGTCAAATCTGGCTCTGACAAATAATATCTCAGTTTGGTTTACACTGGTGGCTCCTACATGTTTATCACTCAACGCATCAAAAGAGCAAGTGTGTTAAGTTGTTTTCAAGGAGTACTATGAATCAAATAATCTACCAAGGACAGACGTCTATAAAAGCTTACTGCATAAACGGAGAAGAAAACATCAAGAAGAAGAGGAAGGAGAAGAACACAGATCGCAACGGGAGAGACGGAAAGAATGAAGATAAAGAGTGAGGGTAGGAAGGGCGAGCTGGAGGGAAGACTTTATTTTTAGGTATGAAGGCTGCAATGTCTCCCAGCTGAATGTACACACATAAACAAACACAACATGTGGCCCATCATTGCCCTGTCACATGACAAACACAAACACAAAGCCCACAAGTCACAAAACATACAGGGTACTCAGCTGACACACACACACACACCAAGGGTTGATTGCACGCCAGTTTCATCTGTTTGCAGCAAGAACAGAGTGAGGTTCGAAAGAAACAAACACACAGTGTATATATATAGTGTTTGTGTATGAGTGTGTTTGTGCGAGGGGGTTAGCTTGAGGTCACGCCAACGGCAATACATTTCATCCATCTTGCACCAGCATTGTAATCAATCCACACACACACACACACACACACACACACACTTAGAAGGAGGTGGAGCTCTCTTGTTTGTCGGTGTGTGCTGACTGGGAGTAAAGAAACACATAATGTAGAGCAGGGGTCGGCAAATAAGACTGGCATCGCACCAATTTTTTTCAAGTCATTAGATGGCGGGCCAGAACATCGTCAACTGACCATTTATAATCAACCCTTAAATGTGTGTGATTAGCTCAGTAAGTAGTGCACAGGACTCCCGAGGGTTATATGTTCAATCCCCGCTTGCTGCTAGTATTTGTTTTCTCCTTTTTCAACAAAATGATTGTGAACATGTAAAACTCTTCATAATTAAGCATGTGCAGGAGTGTGAGTGTGTCCCGGCGATTGGTCCACATTCCTAGTATCTCCAGGCAGAGGAAATTCCTGCTTTTCTCATTCAGGGGAATCCGATCTCAGGTTTGGCTTTTTCAGAGGTGTGTCAAGTAAGCCAGAGACTCTTTTGAATTTCCTTCAAAACTTTTCGAAATAAAAGCTCTCAGTTAAACACAACATAACATTCTCACGCTTTTCTTTTGTAGGCACAATCACTTGAGGAAGTGATTATGTGAGTAACTTTTGCTGTCATGACTGTGATCTGTTTCAGCACCAGCCGCTATAATTATAATTTTTTTGCCACGATAAAACCACGGGCCAAATATTATTCCCGGTGTTGGGCAGTAGCGCCGTTACTAGTTTAACTACATTTCTCAGTAGCTTGGTGGTAGCATCGCTGTTTTCTGGATCAAATAGCTTGCCTGGAGAGCTCTTCCTCTAGTGAGAAGGAAACTTTGATATGTAGTGGCAGAAACTTGTTTCCATGAGATGAGACGAGACATATTTTTCTCTCTCTCTCTCTCTCTCTCTCTCTCTCTCAACAAAAACACGATATAGGCCTTTGTTACATTAAAAATATGTCTTGCTTTTTGACAAGCAGTAGAATCTTTCAAAGGAACAATTATTACAATAAGAAACAGTATTACATGACATACACATATACACGTATACACATGACAATGTGATAATTAAGTTACTTTATACAAACAACAATGGTTCTCCATTTGTTGCATGAGGAAATACATGTAGCTGTAATGATATGGCACTAAGTAGGAGAGTTGTGTGTGTATTTAGCTCTCTCTCTTGCACACACACTGTCTGGAGCAGGATTTTAGTCTTTCTTCTTTTGCTACTGTGGAATGAAGTTGGTTCAACATAAATTAGGCAGGTACTGTGTGTGTGGCCCTGCGATGGCCTGGCAACCTGTCCAGGGTGTACCCCACCTTTCGCCGATGTCAGCTGGGATTGGCTCCAGCCCCCCGCGACCCTGTATGCAGGATAAGCGGTTGACGATAGATGGATGGATATATACATACATACATATAAACATATATACACATATACATACACACACACACACATATATATGACCTAATTATAAAATATTACAAGTAGTAGCTTAGCTTGCTACATTCCACTGGGGGGAAGCTTCTGTGTAGTGAAGCTTCATTTGATATAGAGTAGCTAGTAGCTTAGCTCACTACATTTTCCAAGTAGCTTGCCCAACACTGATTATTCCTGGCGGGCCGCCTATTGCAGAGTGC
Organism: Micropterus dolomieu; assembly: GCF_021292245.1. NCBI lineage: Eukaryota > Metazoa > Chordata > Actinopteri > Centrarchiformes > Centrarchidae > Micropterus > Micropterus dolomieu. The sequence goes on along the minus strand of NC_060165.1, from coordinate 6,758,645 downwards.
TGTACAGGCAGGGTGAAAAGCAGAAACTAGAGAAGCTTCAAATGGATCATGCTTTCCAGAACAGAGATTCCCCCCAAAAAATTTAAGCTGCAATAATCAGTGTTTTTTTTGTCAACAAAGGAATTACATTACTAAGAAGGTAGTTCATCATAGTAAGAAACCCACAGTGAAATATCACCTAATCCTGAGCTCTACTGAGGAAGTTAGCATGTTTCAGCTCACTGTTTTGGTTTTATGAGCCAAAACAATGTGGTTGTAGATTGTTGTTTATCTTGTTGTGCTGCCCCATGTGGCCAGAACATCTATCAATTTAGGTTTAAGGTTTGCCATCAATTACATGGTGGAAAGAGAAAGTTTAATTGTATTAGCTAAGTTTAAGTACTGAAGATGATTTTGCTCTCACTCAACTGGCTTTGGTTTTCCAAGGTCCCTTTCAAATACAAAACACACGCAGATTCTGCAACAACCTTGTGTTTGGTCGCGTCTGTGCTGCTGTTCACTCTGTCTTTATTGTATATACAGTCACTGTGTCGTTTGTGGAGTGAGAGCAGTTGTAACGCTGTCCGCTACATATAAGAGGCAGTTTTATTGTACATGAATGATGTTCATGTGGTACTGGTTACCTAATTTTAGCTTCTGACAGTAAACTAGTGACAAACTGTGTGCAAAGTCCAAGTTTGTTGCCCTTCGCTGCCGTACAAAATTTCCAACAACAGCTTTAAAATTTACTTGTGCTGTGTGCAAGTGGACTGTATGGTTCTCTCTACCATCTAACAGTAAATACGCAGTCATTCTTAAACTCACTGAAGTATTATTGAAAATGGTAACCACCTGTTAACCCTCTTTCTGCTCCTCCAGTCACAACTCCTTCTCCTCTGGTCTGTCTGTCAAATTACATACACAACAGACTAACAAGGGTTAACAAGAAGTTTCCGGTCTGTCCAGCACACACACACACAAAGATGAACACAACGTACAAGGATGTGTTTTCCTGTGTGGATGTTTGGTTGGTGAATCCAAACACACAGCTGGAGATGGCACATTCCAGTGGAGAGAGATGGGAAACTGCGAGCTTAAGATGGCGCGCACACACACACACACACACACACACACGCACATACACAAGCTGTGTTATGCAAATTATTTTGTACTGAAAGGAAAATGAAGGTTCCAATGATTTTCATTTAAAAAGCTCCAAAAAACTCATTCAGGGTTGTTTTTTTTAAGTTCCTGGGCAGAGATGTCCAAATCAGTCACCTCTGCTGCCAGTTGGGGTCATCTACATGCAAAGCTGCCAACTTTAGCTTTAAAATGTACTGAGTTAAAAGAAAACCCAGCTACAGTTGCCCACACATAACACAAAAGCAATACTCAACCACAGAGAGATTTCTAAGGATGGCAGGTCATCTAACACAACGGAACAACAGGACTTTAACCTCCCTCTCTCTATTATCATCTCTCCTCCTCCTCTTCTGTCTGTTTCATAGCTTTCCATCATGCATCCTCATACCCAACCGCTCCCCTGAAAACAGTCCAAATCCATCTCCATTCACCCTGAGGCCTCTGGGAACAGGTGTTCACTCTCCGAGGTGCCCTATTTTGTGTGAAAATGTGTGTGTGTGTGTGTGTGTGTGTGTGTGTGTGTGTGTGTGTTGCTCAAACTATCCGACAGTGGCCCGGGCTCTTTCCTGTGTTTGTGCCAAGCCAGGTGGGACGTCCAGGCCTGAGACAAAGATGCAGCATTTCCCGTAAATTCATTACATCAAATGTTTGTGATTACTGTGATGCACAAAGCTTAAATACATTTCATGAAAACAGAAAGAATAAATGATCATTTCCAACATGGATTGTATGTTTCTCCATCACACATTATATTTTTAATGCCTACAGCTGGGTACTGGGTTTGTCATGTTTTTCAAAGATACCAAAACACTTTGATACCTTACTTTGAGTTACATTTATATATAAATCAGAAACTAATTGATTAAAGAGTGAACAAGATTACAATACAATTACAGTGTGGAGGTTCTATATCTAAGAAAAACAAAGGAATTAATGGGCTCTTGCTCTCGTGTCTGTCCACTAAATGTAACGGCAGATACAGCAGCCAATTATCTTAGCACAAAGACAAGAAACACAGGGAAACAGAAATCTGTCTACAGACACAGGTTATATCTTAGGTTATATGGTATTGTGCTAGACTATTTCTTGAGGTCCAGCGACTTCCTGGACTCTCCGCCTGTTGCCTGGCTACCTAATGGTGACATTAAGCCTCTAGGAAGTTACTGTTCCTGGCCAAGAAATAGTCTGGCACAAAGCTAAGCTAACCAGCTGCTTGTATTAGCTCCATATTTACTGTACAGACAATTGAATAAGTGTATTTCCCATAAATGTCTCTTGAAATCCTCTATGGTGATACCAGCCAAGAGCAAGTCCGTCAAATTCACATGTGGATTCAAGGTTCTCTATCCTGCTCTGTGGATGCCACTGATATCAGTATCTCACTGCGTGTGAAACAATTGTGGACCCTGCTTATTGACTTTGCTCAAAACTCGGTGAAATGATTTGTCTCATATTTGATTCACTATTTTAAAAATGTATGCATGTCCTCACTTCAGAATATTTTGTACACCAAGGACCTTTTTCTCTTTTCTTGCAGCCTGATAATTCAGAAACATGATGGAACAGATTTTCTATTTCTTGCCTCACTGCAACTCTGCAACATTCCTTAGAGACGACTGTTTACTGGTTTTATCTAGTTTCTATCTTTGACACAATTTGCTTGAGGCTGTGGTGTGCTTCCCAGAGATCTCCTTTCAATCAAACAGTCTAGTAGGGCTATACCGAATAGTTCAAATCTCCATTCGCTATGCTGACATCCAAATGCTGCACAGCTTCTTTTTTTTTTTGCATGTCTATTCATTCCGTTTAAAGCCGGTATTTCTGCACAGTTGCAAATAAAGAATAGGCTATGATGAGATTATTAGTATTTTACTATTTGTTGAATTAGTTTTCAGTGATGGCTGCGTAGGACTGTTTCCGACTCGTGATCTAAACATTTACGATCACTCCAGAACGTTGTAAAGTCAAATAGTCAATAAAAAAAATTTAAAAAGTGTACTCGCTGCTTTGCTCTGGTGGTAATATGTTTTCACTAAAAGGGTGTCTGAATGAATGTTTGATTGATTGTGGTTGTTCTGTTTTTGTTTTTATACGACTGGTAAACTGAAACTAAACTGCCCTACGGGGAGGTTGTTTGAATTGAATTTTCTCAGCTCGGCTAACGTTAGGTTTGATAACATCCACTCACTTGGTTATCTAGCTAAAATAGCGACAATGAATAAATAACACAGCCAATTTTGAGGAAAGAGTAGCATGATAGCGGGTGATGAGGTCATAAAATATCACAACAGACATTTGAAGCTTCATTTGAAAACCTAAAGAGAACATTTGAATGTAAAAAATTGAATTGCATTCTAACCTCTTCATAGTTTGGTTTTCTGTTGATAAAGTTGAAGAATCTGTAGTTTCTTAGTCTGTTCGGTCATGGCTGCTATTGCTGCCCATGTAGGCGTGTTGCTTTAATCTGATTAGAACAGATTATTAGTGTGTGTGTGTGTGTGCAAACGTACCCAGCTATACTGACCTCGAATTGATCCGACCTTTCAGATAATGATGAATGAGATGCTTACTGGCGCTAATATGGTGAGGTGCTTGAGAAACATAAAACCTAGAGTAGTATTAGGAATCTCCGTCCACTACAGCAACATTTCTGACAGAATTCATCAGTAATAGGTAAATTAAGAAGCGACACGGTCTGACTATTGTATACTACTCTTTGGGCTTCATGAGCTGTCCAACTTTCGTGACTGTTTCCTGTGAACTTTTGATGCACTTTGTTGGCACTGATTACAGACTGTGAGGCAATCATTAACCCGCCAGGAAGAAAGAGGGATAATTAGAGATTCCTACTTGAGATTAAAAAGGAAACTCACTTTTACACAAAGACTAGAATTTAAAGTAAGAGGAGGCAGCAGGGTAAGAGGGGGCAATCAGAACAAGGTTACACAGTCTGTCTCAGAGCTCACAAATCCAATAAGAGCCAAACAATATCCTCTAAAAACAAAATGAATGTGAACTGAGTGAAATAAATCAAGTCAACTGGGGCTGAATCATTTCATTGTTGTGATTATGTGAGATGGTGAGATGATACAAAAAAAATAGTTTTAGAGGAGCAGGCAGATGGTGAGAGTTGTGTAGGACGGGATGTACTGAACAGCAGAATGTCAACTACAGCTGACTGTACTTGGCACTAACACTGTGCCACTTTTTTGTGTGCCTGTGTTTGAGTGCACATACAATCTAATATTATATACTCTTGTATTATGAAACCAGTTTTGAATTTGCTAGCTTAAATTTGTTTTTGTTTTTTTATCTAAAACAATTTACAATCTAAAATAAATCAGAGCCATATCACTTAGCAAGCTGTTAAAGTTGTTTACTTTACAGCTGCGTCACATCATTTTCAGTTACCAGTTGTCACATCTACTACTTGACAGACATATGGCGGATAGCAAAAAGTAGTAGGAATCTCCCACTTAAACGTTCTGCATTTTTGGCTATGAACTACCTTGTCCTGTCAGCCTGTGAAGCAAACACTAGCTGAAGACTCGAAAGCGCATAGGTGTCAACTGTAATATTACCAGGTGTCAGTCACAAATCACACTCATTACATGTGACTTATCAGCAATCTGTCATTATGTAGCTGTTATTGATACACATATTACCCCTTTTGAATGTCGTGTTAATTTTCTTTTTTTTCCAAACTTGGAAACTGTATGTTTTGCCGTTTATTTTGTGGGTTAGCTCCCTTCGCGTGAGCATATTGCGCAGCAAATTTTGCTAGCAGGTTGAGTGATGTTGTAATGTTGTACAGTACTATTGAGGGACAGTCAAGTTTGTGTGAAGGGTAAGCCTCATTTGAAGCAAACTAAATAACGAGAGTGGTAGGTTGGATGCCGGTAACATTTTTGTCATGATGATTTTTGTGGAACTTTAGCCATACTGCAGCACAGCTGTTAGTTGTTAACATTTTACGGAAGACAATTCTGCTCCACACAAGTGTGTGTGCGTGTGTGTGTGGATACGTTTGCCGTGGTATGTAAATTTACTTGATAGACATGCCCTGAAGGTAACAATATAGCTACAAAAAAAGACACAGTTCAACTGCAGGAATGAATTTGCTTGGCAACGTTAAGGTTTAAAGTTAATTGTAAGCAACACAGCATTGAAAAACTGTTTTGCAACATAGTATCATTAGCATAACAAAGTGAAAAAGTAACTTAATAACATTCACGCGTCACATCTCCTGAGGCTATTTAGCCCATGTTAAAAACAGAATATAACATGATTCTAATATCTCCCTCATCCGAGTTCAGTTGTGTGCGTGATGAATATTTCAG
>NC_060165.1:6743432-6753083 GCF_021292245.1 Micropterus dolomieu | reverse complement strand
TGCACATACAATCTAATATTATATACTCTTGTATTATGAAACCAGTTTTGAATTTGCTAGCTTAAATTTGTTTTTGTTTTTTTATCTAAAACAATTTATAATCTAAAATAAATCAGAGCCATATCACTTAGCAAGCTGTTAAAGTTGTTTACTTTACAGCTGCGTCACATCATTTTCAGTTACCAGTTGTCACATCTACTACTTGACAGACATATGGCGGATAGCAAAAAGTAGTTTAAAAAAAGTAGTAGGAATCTCCCACTTAAACTTTCTGCATTTTTGGCTATGAACTACCTTGTCCTGTCAGCCTGTGAAGCAAACACTAGCTGAAGACTCGAAAGCGCATAGGTGTCAACTGTAATATTACCAGGTGTCAGTCACAAATCACACTCATTACATGTGACTTATCAGCAATCTGTCATTATGTAGCTGTTATTGATACACATATTACCCCTTTTGAATGTCGTGTTAATTTTCTTTTTTTTTCCAAACTTGGAAACTGTATGTTTTGGCATGTTTTGCCGTTTATTTTGTGGGTTAGCTCCCTTGGCGTGAGCATATTGCGCAGCAAATTTTGCTAGCAGGTTGAGCGATGTTGTAATGTTGTACAGTACTATTGAGGGACAGTCAAGAGAAACTGTGTGAAGGGTAAGCCTCATTTGAAGCAAACTAAATAACGAGAGTGGTAGGTTGGATGCCGGTAACATTTTTGTGGAACTTTAGCCATACTGCAGCACAGCTGTTAGTTGTTAACATTTTACGGAAGACAATTCTGCTCCACACAAGTGTGTGTGCGTGTGTGTGTGGATACGTTTGCCGTGGTATGTAAATTTACTTGATAGACATGCCCTGAAGGTAACAATATAGCTACAAAAAAAGACACAGTTCAACTGCAGGAATGAATTTGCTTGGCAACGTTAAGGTTTAAAGTTAATTGTAAGCAACACAGCATTGAAAAACTGTTTTGCAACATAGTATCATTAGCATAACAAAGTGAAAAAGTAACTTAACATTCACGCGTCACTTCTCCTGAGGCTATTTAGCCCATGTTAAAAACAGAATATAACATGATTCTAATATCTCCCTCATCCGAGTTCAGTTGTGTGCGTGATGAATATTTCAGCATCCTTCCTGTCAAATGACACCAGTTGAGTTTACAGTGAGTGCTCACAACTCGAAGGAAAGTGACTTCATGAATGAGGTCTGTTTATTTTAAATTGTGACCTCTGCTTATGTGTGGGTGTGTAATCCCTTTGTGCTGCTGCTCTAACAAAGCCATTGGTTAATCTCCAGATTATGAGCCAATCTCAGTCATCAAACACACACACACACACAAACATCTTGAGGGCAATTGGAAGGGGCAAGATGCAAAACATAATGGAATAATGAGACAGTGTGTGAGTGTGTGTTTTTATAATCCCTGCCTGCTAGTGCTCTAACAATGCCATTGGTTAAAGAGGTCATAATATGCTTTGTGGCTTTTTCCCTCTCCTTTATTGAGCTTTTTTTGTGCATATAAAGTTGTTACTGTGATGCAGAGACATAACTCAGTTAAAACCTTATGGATGAAAGATACTTTTGTTACAGATTAATAACTCACCACTCTGAAACTCCAGCCCTTGTTGCAAAACTGGTAAGGGGAACCTGTACAGCTGAACTGAAGCTGTTTACCGGCTTCTGATTGGCCCGCCCTTCTCTGCTTCTGATTGGCTAGTATAATAGAAGATAACTTTATTGTCACATACATGTTGCGACAGAACTTAGTCCTCTCAAGACCTTCAGTCACTGAACATTTAACATTGTTGTTGTCTTCTCCTGTCTGTGTTAAGAAAATGTTGCCAGGTGTAAAACACTAACATACCTCAGGAGCTTATAGACTTTCAGGACAATAGGCTACAAATTAACTGCATTTCAGTTAACACTGCACTCAATTTCTTTCTCTCATTTTCACTAAAACATGTGTATGGATGAGAGTTGATGACAGTAACAGTACAGTTTATTCCCCTCCTTTATAACAATTTCCCCTGGTGGATAAAAGTTAATATTCCTCTTATATTAATAATACTTACATAGTATAGAAATCTAATTGTTAAAGTAAATAAATATTATAAATGAACTTAAGTCATTACTAGTGTTATGAAATTAATTAATGCATAATAATTGTAGTAATCATGAAACCGTGATTATTTCTCTGACAATCATACCAACAAAATCTGTAATCGTTGCATCCCTACTTAGGTGTGAGTGTGACTGGTTGTTTGTCTATGTGTGGCCCTGCGATGGACTGGCGACCTCTCCAGGGTGTACCCTGCCTTTCGCCCGATGTCAGCTGGGATTGGCTCCAGCCCCCCGCGACCCTGTACGCAGCATAAGCGGTTGACGATGGATGGATGGATGCGCATGTGTAACTCCCAACAAAGATCATGTAGAGGCAAGATGTATCACTCCATAGCTAAAACAAAGCCTTCAACACACAAGATGAAAAGAGGAGCTATGACAAAAATATGGTGTTTTTTGAAAATGACACCATGTAAACCTGTTCTGGTAAAACCCCTAAATAAGATTTTGAACCTGAAAATGAGCATAATATGACCTCTTTAATCTCCAGATTATCAGCCAATCTCACCAATCTCAACCTTCCACACACACACACACACACACTTCTAAGCATAATGGGATGGTTTATCCTGGGGTGCAATTGGAGAGGACGTGCCGCCAAAACATACAAGAATAATGATAGCGTGTGTGTCTGTGTGTGTGTGCACCGCGCCTAAAGAGACAAAACTGAGTATCAGAGCAGTATAATAGAGTGTGTGTGTCTGTTTGCAATGTGTGTGTGAGTGAGAGAGAACAAAGACACGCACATACACACACGCACAACATCACGTTTGTGGACTGCCGTTTTGAAGCCTCGAGTTTGTCTGATTTTTTGCAACCAGCTGCACCGGACATGACCTTATTTGGAAGAGACTGTGGAGCTAGCTAGCTTGCTTAGCTAGGTGCATCTGTAATTTATTGCATCATTTTAACCGAGATGATAATTTTGTCTAGCGAACAACAGGCTTAAAACAAAACGTATTCACCGAAGAAAATAAACAGCCAACTCCTAATAAGTTTTTTCAACGCCGCTGGTTAAATTTACAGTGGTTACGACTCTAGCCAGATTGACAGGTCGGCATGGTAAAGACTTGTCAATCACAGATAATCCTGCCCTGAATCATACTCTGCTTTATGGTCTATTTTCGTCTAAATGGGACCATAATTTACTAAATGAACATCATGTTGTATTGAAGAAGATATGAAACTAGCGATTGAGACTGTAAACTCATTATGATTAAGTGTTTACTGAGGTAATAAATCAGGTGAGAAGCAGGGTCATTTTACCATTATTTCTAGAGGTGAAAAACCAGACTTCTTTTTGCACCCAGAGGAGTCGCCCCCTGCTGGCCGTTCGATAGAATGCGGGACTTCCGCATTCGCTTCACTTCTCGGACCGGAAGCTTCCCGCTTCAGCGAGACCTATATTTTTTACTTTTTAAGCCAGAAAAAAAGGTGTGTGTGTGTGAGAGAGAGACAGAGACAATGAACTCACACCACTGCACATTCCTTACATGGCTCAAATAACTTTCCTCATAAATCTGTGTGTGTGTGTGTGTGTGTGTGTGTGTGTGTGTGTGTGTGTGTGTGTGTCTCAAATGTCTATAAGTGTGTGTTCTTACTCCAGCCCACACTAAGTGCATCATTCTGAAGCCCTGGAATTAGCCAGACACCTAAAAAAAAAACAATAATTGCTACTTCACCTACATGATGCCCACCCTGTGGCAGTGCAGTGACAGGAAGACATTTCCCATCAGCCCCTGGGGCTGTTAGCAAGACTCACATTCTACTGCTTTTTACATATTGTGTACTTACTCAGGTACCAAAGAAGAGAAAAGGGAGAAAGAGCTTATTGGGCTAAGAAAGGACCTAAAATGTTTGTGTAAGCACAGGGGCACACACACACACACACACACACACACACACACACACACACAGAGGAAAAATGTCAATGGAAATATACAAACACACACCAAAATACCTGATCACAAACACACACACGCTGAGAAACATGCATGTGCATCTACACAGGAAACGCTTACAGTGGTGCATTCACTGAAACACATTCTAAATACACCCAAATGCACACGTTTACCCACACACGAAGAAACTTACATGTTCATACAGACACGCACACAAAGTAAGACGGAAACATACTGAATTATATAAATACACTGAAAGAGACAAAAGTGCGCCCACACAGAAAAGCATGCAAAAAGAAAAACAAAGAGATGTGCACGCGTAGAAATACACACACACAGGCATGTACACACCTCTCCGATCAATAAAACATTGCACAAGTTGGAGTTACATAAACGGGAGAGAAAGAGAGAGATATCAAGCTGCTGGCCTGGTTGTCAATAGCAACAGTGTTTTGGAGGCTGATCGTCAGTCAGCTCTGCTGCAAAAGCATGGTGGGATATCACACCACAGATGTGGATTTTCTTTGTTCATACTACTATCTTATAATACAGTTTGACTCTTCATAAATTTGAGGCACTCACAAGAGACAATTTAAAAACTGAACGGTCAAAATCAAAGCAGCAGAGGCCGACAGCTTTCTGCTATAAATGTGTAGTCTCCGAGCCCAAGTCGAGATAACCCCTAATGACATCATCAGGGGTTACTTTATAAGACTTTGGAAGGCATTACACAACTATCGTTACAGGCTGAGAGGTTCTCTTCATGACTAATAGTATATATATGTGTGATCACGCTTGCAAGACGTGTTTGTCTTGTTTCACACAGAGCTTTCACTCTGACTTCTGCTCACACTCTTCTTCTCCAACGGGAAGTTTCCAACCAATCACTGACACTGCAGTTCCATCACATGGCACTTTAATTTCTCAAACTGAAACCAAATCTCAGAACTTTCCTCTGCCAGGAGACAACTCACTTCAACGTGCGTTTTCTCATCTGTTGGTCCCAGGAGAAAGAGCGCCAGCGTGTGCACTTGAGTGTGTGCACACATATGCGCAGTACACGCTGTCATGTTCCTACTATACGCAACATAATGCATAGACAGATCAATACAAGCCCTGCTATATGGCCCGCAGGCATGGAGTGGGGAGGGGGGTTCAGGGTAATTACTTTGTCCTCTGGGGGTGTATCACTCTCACAGCCAACAGCCTAGATCTGAATGTGGGTCAATGCACACACCCTCACACACACACACACACACACACACACACACACACACAAATGAGCTGGCTGTTGTTCCAGATGAAGGATGGTGGAAGTAAATTCAGGTCAAACAGGAAGTGGTAAAGAGCCTAAATGCACTACAGACACTTCACCACAGAAATGGATGATATGTGGTCAATATAACTGGTTACCATCTGCTAGATACAGTGATGATATGATGCTGTTGATATATCATGACTGACAACTGCACTGCGCACACCAACCATCCATCCCCTACAGGTAATTTACAAGCAGGATGTGCACTGTTGTGTCCCACCCCCAAGTCACAACAGCATCTTAATGGAACTGACAAAAACTTGGAGGGAAAATCAACAGTCATTTTAAATTCATGAACACAAATCCAACTTCCAAAGGAGGGCATAACAACAAGCGAAGGGATGCTCTCAAGCCAGCAGAAATGCCTGCAGCTCTATGACTTCAATGTGGCACGAGCTAAAACTACAAGCACTCTCATAAACCACAAAGCCAATGTTTATTTATTTATATGGAGTCACAATAAGAAAGGTCAAGTGAAAACACAGCTCTTTTCTATATGCAGACGCTTGAGGTAATCTTTCACTGTGAGTAATGCACCTTTGCTGCTTTAAAGTGAAAGGAAAATCTCACTGCGTTTCCAAAATACATGTAAATGTACAGACTGGTGTGAGTATGAGCATGAATCTGTGGTTGTAGGCTACAGACACACAAACTTTATTGTTAATAAAATATAGTATAGTGTTAAGATATTTATTTTACAGTAGATTTATGCCATTTGGAGATCTATCAATGACATTCCTGCATTACATGGTGTTAACTGCTTGACCAGAAATCAGACCAGTAAAGCAGGATTGTTGTTCTCTTAACTTCAATCAACAGTGTGATATTTTAAGGTGGCATTTCAGTTATATTCCTGCATTTTGCTTTTATTCTTCTGTATTAATATCCTTCTAAAATTTGCATTAGGGTTCCTGTCGCTGGGAGGGAAGCCTGACTGCCAACACAAAGCCTACTCTATGTAAACAAAACAAAATATTTGCATCTGAAATAACGAAATAAGAGATTGCATGTGTCAAATATGTGCGAGGCGTCAACATAACAGCCATAATTGCAAATGGTTACACGGAAGGTAGCTGTAAAATATGAAATATAGCTAGAGTCTGTCTAGTTGAATTATTCTTCAGCTGCCGTTTCCTCTGTGCTGTCATTCCCACACTGCACTGTTCAGACTTCGTCCTAAGCGGCCGGACGAAATGTAACGTCACAGAGTCTATTGTCGGACAGACTGTGTCTTTTCCACAAGTGACATTTGTCAAATTTACCTGAAAATGGTGAATTCCGTCGTTTCAAACCGACTCTCCGGAGCAGCCGGGCCCGGATGCCCTCCTCCGCTTTATCCGCCCACTGAAGAAACGTTAGCAGCTCAGTTTGCTCGTTTCGATTCCAAACGCTCCGACAGAGGAGAAATACCCTCCGAAACACACAGAGAGATATGAGGGGTGCGAGGACGGAGGGCTAGAGACCGAACCCCCAAAATGTCGTTTGTGTGGCGGTGAAAGCAGTTTAAAGAGGCTGGAGGAGGATCTGTCTGCTGTCGACACAGGAGACGGGAGGGGTGCAAACTAGTTGTGCATCAAGTGCCACACAGTGGTCAACAATGGGACTTCCTGTAAGGTTTCAAAATAAAAGTACTCTCAACGACCATGTGTCGTCTTCTTTCACAACTTTCAAAGTAAAAGCGATAATACTTGTTTCACAGTGTCCGGTCACCGTATACAAAATAAAAGTGGCAAAATAACTAATTTAATTCTATAATGTCTAGATAGCCTAGATAAATACTTAGATACATACATGCATACATACATTCTCAAGGTTATGTTTTCACATTTTTTATCATATGACATTTAACAGTATATCCATTTTAATATGAAACTCAACTTGGTTCTGCTCTATTGTTAGCAAACTGTCAGCTTGACGAAGCTGAGAGAACTTAAGGAAATGCAGATAAACGAAACAATGGTAGTCTATCCTTATATGAATAGCTTTCTTTTCCGCTGTTTTTATGTGTTGCAACACTGTGGATTTTCAGCGGTCAAACATTGCAACACTGTAGTAATGTTTCAAAATGCAGTTTATACCCTGTGCCAGTCACTTCAATTAAATATTGAACATAGACAGTTAATTAAGGCAATAAAACAATTGAAACACAATAAGCAGTTTTCATCTTCATAATATTCAGGGTATTACCAAAAAGGTTAAACATTTTCTGTCATGTTACAAAATTTCTTTTAAAATGATTAATTCCTTGGAATTAGTAGATGATTTTTTTTTTTACAATTATATTATAAGATTAACCATAGATATGTGTATGAAAAGATTAACAATAAAATAATTTTTTTCTTAATTTCATGTTGAAAAAATGGTTGTGTCATCACAAAGTTGGGGATATTTTCATTTCTGCTTTGATTAATTTTAAAGGCATGAATAAATAACATCAATAGTCATAATTTGTGTGACATGAAGAAACACTAAAATGAGATATAAATTGGACAGGCACTTTAAACACAACCAGTATTGAGTTAAATGTTTGGTCGTGTAGCGCCACCTGTTGGATAAAAGCTGCAGTGAACGTAATTAATTAAATCCCGAACATTGGTAATACAGGTTGGAGTCTGATAACGAGTGTACCTCGACAGTACAATACATGTAGCCCTAGTTACTGGGGAACAAGATGTGAAGTTATGGAATAAGGAGGTAACAATTTTGGATCTTACAAAGAACACATTTTGTAGTTATTATTTATTTAAGTACTGGATACCTATTCTACTATTACAGAGTGAGCAAAAAGATGGGGTGCTGACTTCTGCATCACTTGATCTGATGTGATTTTATATTAAAATGGTGCAATTACCAACAAACCTGCAAACTACATTGTTCTTTTCTAATTCTGGAGTGGTCACAGAGGTCCAGGGGGACAATTATTGTTGTCATGGATGCTGTCGGCCTCTGAAGACTGGCTCAGTAGTCATTCACCTCACCAGCAAACTTCATTACTGGATGCTTGTTTATTGCTTTGTATGACACACACTGTGTCTACATGCTGACAGTTTTGAAGCTGTTAAAATGTCTTCCCTGTAGAGGAATGTAGTTTGTTGGTAATACAATACTTTTGAAATAAAATCACATCAGATGTAGGCTATTAAGTGATGCAGAAGTCATTACTTTGTGATTTGGGTGAACTAGGCCTTTAACATAAATTATGGTGCTTCAACTGCAGTGGTATAGCTACATGAAGGTCTTGCATTGTTGGTATAGGCCTATCTGTCTATATCAGCAGGCCTATTTATTAAAATCCTATTAATGCATTACTGTCAGAGTGGGCACCGCTGTGTCACCTGCCATTATCACCAACACCGGAGCTCCCCAAGGCTGATGAGTCCCTTCCTGTATTGCCTCTATATTAATGACTGTCTCTGTCCCTCCCCCATTACACAGTATTTAAAATATTCAAATAACACAGTCATACATGCACTTCTCAAGGACAGTAACTCATATCAATCTTTCCATTTCACTTAATGGACTACAGGGAAGAGCCTACTCCTGAATGTCCCCAACTCCTCATTGAAACCTGCAATAAACCCAGTACCCCCACTGCCACTCAATTCATTGAGAAACGGGTCAGAATTGCTTCCGATCCAGTCTTTGGTGACATTCAGGACAGAATTCATGTCTGTATTGTACACATTACCATGCATTGGAGCAATGTCCACAACTGAGGAAAAAGACACATGTGGACAAGTTAAACTTTTACTTTTTGATTTGTTTGTTTAATGCACTGGGCATTTAAGCAAGAACTACGACAGGCGCATTACTTGCAGACACTGCAACCAAACTCATCCCAGCATTTTGCATATTGCAAAAAAGGAAAAAGCTGTCCAAGGAGATACAGAACAGGCCAAAAAAGAGTTGAGAGAAGCCTTAGCATTGTTAAACCAGGATCACATTGAAAGATACTTGTCGCAAAAAGAAATTAAATGGAGTTTTAACCCACCTGCTGGATCACATCATGGTGGCATTTGGGAGCGCATAATACGGATGATCCAGAAGGGTTTTGAGTTCAGTGCTTTGTCAACAAAGTTTGGATGACGAAGGATTTCATACAGTCCTCTGCTAGGTCAAAGCAATGCTGAATGACCGGCCCATCACTAAATTATCTGAAGATCCAAATGACCTAGAGGCATTGACTCCTAACCACTTGCTTCTACTGAAAGGGAAACCAATTCTACCACCAGGACTTTTTGAAAGAAGTGATCTGTATGCAAGGAGAAGATGGAAACAGGTCCAATATATTGCTGATCTCTTCTGGAAAAGATG
>NC_060165.1:6741568-6743412 GCF_021292245.1 Micropterus dolomieu | reverse complement strand
CCCTCCCCCATTACACAGTATTTAAAATATTCAAATAACACAGTCATACATGCACTTCTCAAGGACAGTAACTCATATCAATCTTTCCATTTCACTTAATGGACTACAGGGAAGAGCCTACTCCTGAATGTCCCCAACTCCTCATTGAAACCTGCAATAAACCCAGTACCCCCACTGCCACTCAATTCATTGAGAAACGGGTCAGAATTGCTTCCGATCCAGTCTTTGGTGACATTCAGGACAGAATTCATGTCTGTATTGTACACATTACCATGCATTGGAGCAATGTCCACAACTGAGGAAAAAGACACATGTGGACAAGTTAAACTTTTACTTTTTGATTTGTTTGTTTAATGCACTGGGCATTTAAGCAAGAACTACGACAGGCGCATTACTACAAAAAGAAATGAAATGGAGTTTTAACCCACCTGCTGGATCACATCATGGTGGCATTTGGGAGCGCATAATACGGATGATCCAGAAGGGTTTTGAGTTCAGTGCTTTGTCAACAAAGTTTGGATGACGAAGGATTTCATACAGTCCTCTGCTAGGTCAAAGCAATGCTGAATGACCGGCCCATCACTAAATTATCTGAAGATCCAAATGACCTACAGGCATTGACTCCTAACCACTTGCTTCTACTGAAAGGGAAACCAATTCTACCACCAGGACTTTTTGAAAGAAGTGATCTGTATGCAAGGAGAAGATGGAAACAGGTCCAATATATTGCTGATCTCTTCTGGAAAAGATGGACTCGTGAATAGCTACTATTGTTGCAGGAAGGACAAAAATGGACAAAGGAAAAGTTTTATGCCTGGAGATGTCGTCATGGATTCTACAGCCCCACGTGGATCTTGGATGCTTGGAAAAGTACTGGAAACTTTCCCTGATAAAAGGGGACTTGTACATTCTGTTCGTCTTCAAAAAAAAGACAAATGTGGTTGAACGACCATTGACTAAAATTTGTCTCTTGTGAGGCCACAGAGTAACTATGGGTAAATATAAGGGTTCAATATGGTTTGTGCAGTAAAATGTGCACAAGTTATTAAAGCTAAAGTGTGGTTTTGCTTTACACTTGTTTTTTACTTTCATTTGTTTGTTTACATTATCCCCCCTTTTTATATATTTTGTTAGAAAATTGCTTTGTCTTCTGCCAGAAGCAATTAGGGGCTGGTCTGTAGGAGCCATACTGCCTGTTTGCCTAACAAGCCACAGGGGCCATGATATTGTGTTTTGTGGTAAGGCCGATGCTGGCCTCAGCCTATTTAAGTGCCTGTATTGTTACAACCAGGTGGGGTTAATTGACAAAGAGGAGTGAACAGTTTTTAACTGGGTTCCGATTATTGTGCTCCGATTATGTTGTTTATTCTACTTTATATTACGTAGTTTTCATTGTAAGTGGACGCAGGAAATAAACGCCTTAAAACTGCAAACTTTGGGAAAAGACTGGACATTGTTTTTCAGGTACACGTTAGAAACATGTTACCTTACCATGCTCACTGTCCATCCATCCATCCATCCATTGTCAACCGCTTATCCTACGTACAGGGTCGCTGGGGGCTAGAGCCAATCCCAGCTGACATCGGGCGAAAGGCGGGGTACACCCTGGAAAGGTTGCCAGTCCATCGCAGGATGCTCACTGTCACAAACAGGGAATAACTTAAAATCACAGTCAAGTCAGGCAAGCTGCTGCTCTGTCTCTTGGCTTGCTGTGGTGCTGAGGTTAATGATTGAGATGCAATTTGACCAATGTTTGCATGAAGGACATGTAGGCCTACATGACCGACCACGGGTGGCTTGCGAGAAACAGCCACCTAAAGAGAAAAGTAAAATAAATGCAAAAA
>NC_060165.1:6740996-6741548 GCF_021292245.1 Micropterus dolomieu | reverse complement strand
ACTCGTGAATAGCTACTATTGTTGCAGGAAGGACAAAAATGGACAAAGGAAAAGTTTTATGCCTGGAGATGTCGTCATGGATTCTACAGCCCCACGTGGATCTTGGATGCTTGGAAAAGTACTGGAAACTTTCCCTGATAAAAGGGGACTTGTACATTCTGTTCGTCTTCAAAAAAAAGACAAATGTGGTTGTACGACCTGTGACTAAAATTTGTCTCTTGTGAGGCCACAGAGTAAATATGGGTAAATACAGTGGGGGAAAAAAGTATTTGACCCCTTGCTGATTTTGCAGGTTTGCCCACTTACAAAGAATGCAACAATCTACAATTTTAATCATATGTACATTCTAACAGTGAAAGACAGAATCCCAAAGAAAATTCCAGAAAATCACATCATATGAATTTATTAAAATTGATAACCATCTGATGAGGAAAAACAAGTATTTGACCCCCTACCAAACAGCAAGTATTCTGGCTCCTACAAGCCAGTTAGTCTTTCTTTAAGACACAGCCCCAATCCCAACCAATTATCTACATCAAATACACCTGCCTC
>NC_060165.1:6676353-6740976 GCF_021292245.1 Micropterus dolomieu | reverse complement strand
TAATGGCTTTTCTACAAAATATTAACATGCTGTTTGTCCAGGGGGTCAAATACTTGTTTTTCCTCATCAGATGGTTATCAATTTTAATAAATTCATATGATGTGATTTTCTGGAATTTTCTTTGGGATTCTGTCTTTCACTGTTAGAATGTACATATGATTAAAATTGTAGATTGTTGCATTCTTTGTAAGTGGGCAAACCTGCAAAATCAGCAAGGGGTCAAATACTTTTTTCCCCCACTGTATAAGGGTTCAATATGGTTTGTGCAGTAAAATGTGCACAAGTTATTAAAGCTAAAGTGTGGTTTTGCTTTACACTTGTTTTTTACTTTCATTTGTTTGTTTACATTATCCCCCCTTTTTATATATTTTGTTAGAAAATTGCTTTGTCTTGTGCCAGAAGCAATTAGGGGCTGGTCTGTAGGAGCCATACTGCCTGTTTGCCTCCAAGCCACAGGGGCCATGATATTGTGTTTTGTGGTAAGGCCGATGCTGGCCTCAGCCTATTTAAGTGCCTGTATTGTTACAACCAGGTGGGGTTAATTGACAAAGAGGAGTGAACAGTTTTTAACTGGGTTCCGATTATGTTGTTTATTCTACTTTATATTACGTAGTTTTCATTGTAAGTGGACGCAGGAAATAAACGCCTTAAAACTGCAAACTTTGGGAAAAGACTGGACATTGTTTTTCAGGTACACATTAGAAACATGTTACCTTACCATGCTCACTGTCCATCCATCCATCCATTGTCAACCGCTTATCCTACGTACAGGGTCGCTGGGGGCTAGAGCCAATCCCAGCTGACATCGGGCGAAAGGCGGGGTACACCCTGGAAAGGTTGCCAGTCCATCGCAGGATGCTCACTGTCACAAACAGGGAATAACTTAAAATCACAGTCAAGTCAGGCAAGCTGCTGCTCTGTCTCTTGGCTTGCTGTGGTGCTGAGGTTAATGATTGAGATGCAATTTGACCAATGTTTGCATGAAGGACATGTAGGCCTACATGACCGACCACGGGTGGCTTGCGAGAAACAGCCACCTAAAGAGAAAAGTAAAATAAATGCAAAAACTCAAAATGAATGCTACAAAGTGGTTCAGCAGTATCAGTGTACAGCGGATAGCTGTTATTTCAGGTGTGGGACCCAGCAGCTGTAACACTTTGGCTAGTAGCTGTGAGTTTGGGAGGTGACTACAGCCTAACAAGAATTCTCAAACGGCTTGAAAAATAGTACATTTAGCTGCCTTAAATGAGAAAAACAACATGGGCTGAGCCCTGAATGTTTACAATGTCTGCCTCTGCCCCTCAGTAAGAACTTCTGCCCTCTGCCTTCACTGCCCTTAATAAACTGTAGCAATAACACTCAAGTTGAGGCATGTTATGTGAATGTACTTTTATGATGGATCACTGTTCCTTAACTGTTCATGTACAGATATGTGAAAACACATTTCCTCTAATGGGGGACAAAAAAATATCTACCTATAGAAGAAATATAATTTAGCTATTTCCTCAGAATGGCAAGGTTGTACACCCTACACTGTATTGGCAGAGCCCGGGGCGGGTGAGACCGCGGGTGTGCTGTCATTGCTGCACTTTGCACACAGTCCTCGTCTCTGACTTTGCCCCAGTCAGACTTACAGCACAGGTTTCCGTGTTCACACAGGGATCACCCCAGAATACAACAAGCTGACTGGAAAATGTCGCGGGCTGCTGAAAGACTCCGGCTGCTGGTCAGTCATCTTGATCGATCACCCGCTGCGATCGTATCCTTTTATTTTGCTTTGATTATAGCCTATACTGCATCATCCTTTATGTTTGATGCTTGTTTGTTTGTTTTTCTACGCTGTATTTCTATTTAAATTGTAATTGGTGTGCCGTCTTGGCCAGGTGTCCCTCGGAAAAGCGATTAAGGGACTTCATGGTTAAATAAAGGTTAAATAAATTTAAAAAAAATCATCGAGGGTCCACGAACAGCGGAACAGGCTGATCCTCTAGCCGACATCGGCACAACTAGCGGCTACCAGCGCTGATGGGCAATGCCGGTGTCCCACAGGCCTCCGGGGAAATGAGTAGGAATAATTTAAAGCTATTATTATTTAAAAATGCTTATTTGGTTCTTGCACTCTTAAGCACAGTAACATTATAAGCTAACACTGTTATTTTGAATTCAGCCAGCCGCCATTGTTTATGTAACGGCCCGTGTTCACCAAAGCGTTTTCTGACGCCAACGTCTTTTTTCAATTCATTCCAATGGGAGCGCCGCGTTTTTCCAAGCTGGTAAAAACGCCAGGAGCGTGACGAGGCGCTGAGCGTTTTTTTCCGGTCGCCGAGAGTTGAAAAATGTTCAACTTTGGGAAAAACGCTGCGCTCGTCACTGTCACTTTTTAACCAACCGTCCAATCACAGTGCAGGGGGGACGGGACAAACACCGCACCGAGCACATCCGATCTTGAACGAAACGATGTGCCTACTCGCCGAGGTGTTTCCTCACCCGCAAAATCTCATGAACCCACGTACGGACAGTCTGTGCTCTCATGTTTCAGCCTTCTCTTCACGCAAAGCAAAGGCCAGAGCAAGCAGGCCTACGTACTTTGTGGTGACATTTAGCCTAGTTCGGTAAAGTTGGAAATATATTCACAGATTCGAACTTCCGGGATCAATAAGTCGTAAGCAAAACGTTTTTAAAAAACAAACAACGCCTTTTACTATCGTAGTTAAGTAGACAACAAGCTGCAAGTACATCTTCACCGAAATGAGTCGTCCTACGAGCGGCACAAATAACATTGGTCTCTACGTGCAGCCGGCTGTGAGACGAGAGCGCAGGGACCGTCTACAAATTGCAACGCCGAAAACACATGCTGCATAAATATTCAATAACTTACCACTTACACAATGTAGTGCCCCCAGAATCACCTTACACATTCATGATATACTGCTGGCTATACTACAACACTTAGTTTCGGGAAGAAAGACGTCTGTTTTCAGGTCAGTTGAAAGTGACAGCCTATTAGCATATGTATGTTATCAAATTACGTTATAAATTACTGCTTTTTTATTTCTACTACTTTTCTCAATCTTAACGGTCTTTCTGGTTGTTATGGTCTCATTTTCTTGACTGATTTTCTTCAGAGAGCTACATCAACCTCTGCTCAAAGCCTCACCTACAGTCACCCACAGAGACTGAGGTAATGTTAGGGACACCTTTAGTTTTAGAGGACATTGTAACTCCACCACAGCATATGACAGCCTCAACAGTTGTGTCTGGCTAAATTATTTTCTATCCACAATTAACCTTTTGACTCGAACCCTGATCTGGGGGTGCATTATGTTTCATTTATTCAGAAGACAACAACCAAACAAGCCCAGTTGTTAAGCTAGATAAGGGGGGGCTCATGTTTCAGGTCAGAAAGCAGCTTTTTGTTAGGCTAAGTAAAAAGATTAATGTTGCAAAAAAAAGTCTCATATGTCCTACTTGTTAGCACCACTAGGAGGTAGTGACTTTTTTTCTTAGCCACCAAGGGGAATTTACTGTAAATCCAGTATGATTTGAATGCAACATATCATATCATTTGTCATTCATTTCCCTCTACAGTACCCTTTCCTTCAAACTAAACATTAAAGTAAATAAAAAATGGTGATATTGTTGTGTATTTAATAAAAAACATTTTTTTGGTAGATACACTTTTGATACCGACCTGCTGACCCCAGAACAGCGACTCTCCTATGAGGAAAATGGCTTCATCCTCATCAAGAATCTGGTGTCTGAAGAGGACATCGACAGGTTCAGGTGACCATCAGAAACTCTGACAACTGCAAAGAAAATAAAGCTTTTCTCCCTGCGTATAAGCATAAAAACATCGCTGTTAGTAACTGTAGTAACTGAACTACAATTTAATGTGTTAAACCAATTACTGAGAACCGCAAACTCAGTAAACATTAAGTGTCTCTAAGGATATTGTTATCTTATTGTATATTTGCACCAGATTACCTGTAGATGTGTTGTGAGGTGCTGAATGTGATCTGTGTGTTCTTCTGTGTGTGCGTTCTTCAGGAAAGAGTTTGAACGGATCTGTCGACAGGAAGTGACGGTTCCCGGTCTGACGGTGATGAAGGATTTGGCGATCGCTAAGTCAGAGTTCGTTCCGGATGAGAAAGCGGTCTCCAAACTCCAGGACTTCCAGGAAAATCCTCAACTGTTCCGGTACTGCACCTTACCGCAGGTACAACACATACAAGCAGATCACAACAGGTCCATGTTTTAATCTGTTGGTTTAAAACCTTTTTCAAAACATCTTTCAATTAATACTTTAAGATGCAATGTGTCACAGTTTAAACATCTTTACCTGGAAATCATTGTAAAGTGATGTGGTAGTTGATATACAGGTTTTTAAGGCCACTGCAGAATTTGCCCCCCTTATTAGTAGTATCAAAACCTGCAGCTTTGATCCAGGGACAGGAGAAGCCTGAACGCCTTACATAGCTTTTATCAGGATGTGCAGTTTTTCATAAACAGCATCTTTTATTTCTTTTGAAAAACAAACTTAAGTTTGAAATCATCAGCACACTGTTGGACAAAACCATGTGCTTTTCTATGTCAGATTGTGAAGTATGTCGAGTGTTTCACTGGACCCAACATTATGGCCATGCACACAATGCTGATCAACAAACCCCCTGACGCAGGTATGCTGCAATTCACTAATATTTACAATAAACTGGTTTTCGTTTGTCTGGAGAACTACTGGAACCCCCTTCAGAGATCCTTTGACCTAAATGTGGGAACTGCTAAAGAGTTCCTTTTCCCCTTTCATAATTTAAATCTAATCCAGTTTTATCCAAATATCAACCATCCTCAGTTCAAAGTTAAAAAGGTACCCTGTGCAGTCCACTAGTTTCACTATGTTTTAATGAGTGGGTCAATGTTTTGTTTGTAACAACTTAATACTACAGCTGGGCAATATGGCCAAAAATGTTATCACGCAAAAAAATGTCAATAACTATTCAATAACTATCATGATAAATGTCAAATCATTATTTCTTTCAAGTTTACTTCCACATTTGTTGGTAACGGGCAAAAAACATAGTAATGGAACAGCCGTCAAAGACAGTAAAGAAGAACACTGTAAACTAGCAAAAATTGATTTAAAATGTTGAAGAACTCTGCTCTGTATAAATGTGTTATGAGATAGGAAATGAACTCAACACACGTGTAGGTCTTAAGGATAAACAACGCATTTTGGTGAGAAACTGTCATAGGAAGGGTGAGCGCAACGGCAGGCAAACTGAGGTGTGAACCCAAATGTAGACACTTTCGAGGAGGATACAGTAGGGATGGGATGCTCGATACTGATGTTTGGACGCTGTGTCAAAATCCCGAAGCACAGATATTTCAAAACACTGCTCCAAAGCGTCGTTCAGAATGTCAGTCACATGGCGAGGCGAGGCGAGGCGAGGCAAGGCGCGTTTCACGCCTGGTTGGCCAGGTGGCACATGCCGCTTTTACACTTGATTCACAGTGTTTAGAACAAACCACACATCTGCCTCGTACTCCCAGAAGCCTTAAATGTCAAGCAAACACATCCCAACTTCGAGGGTTTTCGTAAGAGAAGAAAGATTTCAAGAGATAGGCCTCATACATATATAGAGGGATTGACAGTGTGATTTTAGTGATAGTTCGGCTAGATATTAGTACCTTAATTGATAGGCCAATAAAGTCCCCGGTACTTTTGGTCTCTTGTCAAGGAACTAAAAAATTCCTTCAGCCCACTGTTGTGTGCATTTCCACCGTGGTCTAAAAACCTGCATAGTATAGGCAAATTAACCAGCTGACGTAGGCTGTATCTACAAAACGATGCACAGGCATCATTATTTAGTAACGACTATCCATGAGCAAAATTTATAAATGAACATTAGATTTGACTGGAATATAATGAAAAACTACAGCTTTTTTGTGTGAGAGTATAATGGAGAGACACACAATAAAGTTTGTTACTCATATAATAACAAACTGCATAAAGCCATCAAGTTCTTAAAATAACTCCAGCACAGAGAAAGCAACACAAAAATAAAATCGCAACAGTTTGGAAGGTTATTAAAACATTTCCAGTCACCAAGAGCTGCAGACCAGCTGGCCAGACTCATGTCTGTGTCGTGATTTTAACTTGATGAAAACTTAAAACAACAACTTCAGAACCAGTATTTAGCGTAACTCCATCAGCTGTTTGCAGTAAACACACCGCTATACGCTACTGTTTCTGAGCAATACATTCAATGCCGACGTACAATCTCAGGCGGACATCAGCAAGACTTGTGTGACTATTTGACTGCTGATTGTGATTTACTGGTTTGCAAACAGCGGTGGACAAGAGAGCAGCAGTCGTAGGAAAAACACCTGACATTCTCCAGTTAAAGCCAGTTGCCTCTACTTAGAATCCACGTAAGAGATCCCGATCTCTGGAGTGGGAACACATATCATTCACAGTGCAACTGTTGATGCAACTGTAGAGGTTACAAACATTTGGCAGAAGCTTTTGTTCCAAGGACACACAGTCCTTTGATTTATTGGCAGGAGCACTGTGTAAGCCGCACCCACATATGATGGCAAACAAAATACTTGTATACCAGCAACAAATAATCCATGTGAACAAATCTTTCCAAGGCTAAGGATATCATTTATGAAGAAAAAAAACGACTCAGCCCCAAAGTAGCTGAATATTTCTGAATAAAGTTCTTGACATATAACAAATATGTTCCACTTTTTCATAACTAACAAGCAGACATAAACCAGAACAAATGACAAGGGACTAGGAAGAATCAAACAGAACACATGTAACATCTAAATGGGAAACAATGAGCTAGAAACCAGATCTAAGAACTAAGACACAGAACCAAACACAGAACCAGGACTACGCACTAAGACATAAACTTAGAACTAAGATAAGAATAGGAAAGAGACAGAACTGGTAAAGACTAAACATAAGAATAAACTAGGCCGCACAGAAGAAACACAAAACCGAAGAAACAGACTTAAAACAGGAAAAACATGAACACAAAACCAAAATCCTAAGAGAAACACTGAATGTAAACACAACTTTAAGTGTTTACATGAAAACGTGACAGGGTACCTTTAAGTAGTAAATATTGAGAGGAAATTAATTAACCACAATTCTTCTGCAACATGGCATAAAAAACCCTCTTGATATTGAGATTAGTCTGATTTACATGAATCATGGTCAGAACAAAGACATTTCCCACCATTAAAAAACAAACAGGATTGTTTCTTTAGTGTTTTCAAAAACAGATTCAGGTGTTTTTGAGATGTTTCTAATGTGTCTGTTCCAGGTAAGAAGACGTCCCGTCACCCGATGCATCAGGATCTGCATTATTTCCCGTTCCGCCCAGCAGACAGGATCGTCTGCTCTTGGACGGCAATGGAGAAAATTACCAGGCAAAACGGCTGTCTGGTCGTCCTGCCGGGGACACA
The DNA here is from genome assembly GCF_021292245.1 of Micropterus dolomieu. Classification (NCBI taxonomy): domain Eukaryota; kingdom Metazoa; phylum Chordata; class Actinopteri; order Centrarchiformes; family Centrarchidae; genus Micropterus; species Micropterus dolomieu. The sequence continues at coordinate 6,733,500 of NC_060165.1, read as the reverse complement.
CACTGGCACGCTGCAGGAGCACGACTACCCCGAGTGGGAGGTATAAAACACACACACACACACACACATGCCAAATTCTACAGGAAGCATGATTACACATGCAAGGACGTGTACACACACATACACTGTCTTGTGGGTCCTCAGGGTGGTGTAAACAAGATGTACCATGGAGTGCGTGACTATGATCCGCAGCACCCCAGGGTGCACCTGGAGATGGAGAAGGGCGACACCGTCTTCTTCCATCCACTGCTGATCCACGGCTCTGGCATGAACCAGACACAGGGCTTCCGCAAGGTACTACGCTACCCATTTCTTAAAAAAAACTAGCCCCATACTTTTTTATGCCCTTATTTTCCAAGTTACAATAAGCAAATCATCGATTTAAAGATGACTGTGTGTGTGAATGTGTGTAAATGTGTGTTTCCAGGCCATCTCCTGCCACTATGCCAGCGCTGACTGTTATTACATCGATGTGAGGGGAACCACGCAGGAAAACATAGCAACAGAGGTGGAGGAGCTCGCACTCAGGAAGCACACTAAAGGCAACGAAATTACCTTCCAGGTCAGACACTGACTTTCAAAAGGCTTGAAAAGTGTTTGATACGGTTTGGTTTGAATGACAAGTAACAACACTGACATGCAACATAAGAGCATGTCTATGTGGTTACTTGTCATTATCATACAGATAATGAGATTGAGCTCACCAAGCTTGTCAGAGTGATGCATCTTTAGAATCCAGTTAAATATAATTTGGCTAAGAGCAAATGCAAATAGTTGAAATACTTACTACTACTACTACATACTTAGTAGCAAGGTCAGTGGTGACGAGCTATGGGACGTGAGTGGGAAAGAAAGCTGCCATTTCCTGCTTGGTGTATATCATCTTGCTCAAAAAATGTCCATATATGATTAAACTGACTGATGACTGAGCTCTGGGACAGGATGCAGTTGTATAGATGACATGTTAAAGGAAAAAAAAATCATCCTCTTACTTCCAGAAGTTTAGCTTTTGTTGAACTGACCCTTGTTTCCCACACAGGATACCTGGGCTTTCCGAGGCCGCCTGGTTCAAGGAGAGAGGATTTCACTGTAAAGAAGCCACAGACGTGTTACAGAAAGAAAGAAAAAAAAAAAACCCACCATATTATTGCAGGGTGACCAACCACTGAGCTGAAACTAGAACATATTGATATGGTGATGGGTAAGAGGCAACACACAGGCACAGTGTCTTGTCATGCAATCCTTAATCTGCTTTCATAATGGAAGCATGTAATTCTTAGATTACTTAGGTGTTGGTGATTGAGGCTTGATAGTTTATGCTCATTGTAACATTTTGGAAATTTAATATATAGAGAATATAAAGATAGGAAATACTGTTTCAGTAGAAAATGTCAGTTACCTACCATAAACAAATCATTACACTGTACTTGACATTCAGTACCCCTCCTGCTACTTGCTATACAGCATTTTACGGCACAAAATGCAGTTGAAATTGCACTTAAAAACAGTGGAATCATGTGAATGCATCTTGAAATGTCTATCAAGCTGTTTAATGAAAATGGAAAGGATATTGCGCCTGTGGTAACTGCACAGAAGCTTAAAGATGAATTTGTATGTTGATTAGGAAAAGTAAGAATTATTATGTGTGAGAGCGAGGGCGAGAGAATAATGAAAGCTACATTTTAAACTAGAGTAGGTGATTTATTTCAATAGCATTTATTTTAACATGTGTTTTGGGAGAGGGTGTGATTTCATTTCATTTCAGTTGGATACTTTCAAAATCTAACTGTCTCTTGCTTTCTGCAACGTTGCCTAACCCAGCTTTATGCAGAAATATGTAAATGATCAGGGTTGAGAGTTGTAGCTCTTGTTAATTAACACTAGAGGCCTTGACTTTATAATGTCTTATAAATGTGTCAACATGTTAATTTTAATATAACGGTTTGATGATGAGTGAGTGGATGATGACAATCTTGCTAGGATAAATGTAATATTTTGTTAACATTAAGAATAAAAAATGACTGCTAAAACAATGAGACTTAGTTTTGATTTCCTCTAAAGCTTCAGACACAGAAACACACACCTGCCCCCTTTTGACCTGTAATGTCATTTAGTGTAGTGTAATTTCATAACAGACAGTTATGTCATACAATTATAAATAAAGTCTACAACATAATTAATCTTAAAATGCTAACACTACATTACATACAATAATCCAATTCATGACATAAGTAATATGTTAAATCAAGTAAGATCTTCAGTTCTATTAACATACATCTACTATATTAACACTATTGTACATTAACATTTGTTTTCTTCTTGTGTTTATACCATGATTTATAGAGTTTTCTGATTTATTGATTGATTGATTTATCTAAAAAAAAAAAAAAAAAAACGTTCACTTTGTCCAAAGGATAAGGATACTGTGAACTCTGGTGGCCAGTGTTAGCACTGACACACCTGAAAACGTAAATCTTTAACTAGAAAACTGTGTTGTGGTTCACGTGGAGTGAGATTGTAAATTGTGTAACCAGAGAGAAAACCCCCCAAAACACAAGGGATTATGGGTAGGAGGATCATCATGCTTGGCACATCAGATAAGACTGGTCTTGTCTGCACTCCTATCTGCAAGAGTCAGATTTGCTTTCAGTCTCTCTCTTCAGGAACGATGCCAGGTTCCAATAATCAAAACAGGTGACTGTCAAGTAAACAAGCTGCTTGAGAGCCATGTGGCTTTAGTTGGCCTAGAATAGGGCAGCACCAACCTAAACAAAAAACCATAAAGCTTCATTAGTTTCTCAGTATTTGTCAGCTGAATTTGCCTTTCACACATGTTCAAACCATACACACTGTTGTAGGTGCATCGGAGAAAGTTGAATAACACTAACAGCAACAGTCACATGTTGGTCTCAGAGGGTTTGGCTGTTTTCAGATGGAGGCCCAGTTATTTCCTGGCTCCCTACAGTGGGACCCTCCGCCCCCCCACCTGATCCAGCACAGCTAAGACTGTGTGTGTATGTGGGTGTGTTTAAATAGCGTCTTTGTTCAAATCCAGAGGGAAGCTCTCAGCTCTTAGTTTCATTAAGCAATGCAGGAAATTCATTCACGTGCAGGACGGCAGAAATGTTGGAGTCTTTGTTACAGAAGGTGGTGGCCTCACACTACACACATACATACATACATTTAAATATATACACCTGCACGCGCACACGCAGTCACATAGATGTACAGCTGCACACACAGCAAATAGTTTCTCACACTCAGGTCTAACTGCAGGCTAATTTGTACTGCTAAATGTTTCCCGTACTCCAGATCTGTTGTCGTCTGTGCCCAGTTTCCTTTGGAGGAAACTGAAAAACATACAGATTTCACTACAATTTTTTATAAAGGACTAATCCCACACTCCTCACAGTCAGTTCGATAGCTCGCAGCACAATGTAGCATTGACCACAGGTTAGTGCAATACGGTATGCTAAACTCTGAGACCATGCCTACTTGGAATAATACTGAAAGAGTCCAGGACAGCATCGAGATATTGCCACTTGCACACACCGGCTGTAAGGGAAATATACATCATTCATCTAGAAAGAGCAGGTCTTTAAATTCTGTTATTAAATAGTGTTATAAAGTGGGATAGTTTTGTAGTACGTACACATTATCCATGCAGTGTAAAAAATATTTTCGTTTGAGGAGATTCAGGGTTGATTTCAGCTTCAGACTTTGTCAAGCGATCTTCAAACTGCAAACTGACCTCTTTATCTCGCTCAATACAGTTCAAGCTTAGTGGACTTTGGCCAGCAAACTCAAATTTAACCCGTGATACAAAGAAAATACACAAATCACGGCATCCCTCTACAGACAGCTAACATGGAAGACATGCATGAACTTCATCCACAACTGCAACAGAGCCATTACATAAAACTATTATTTGATTTGATATTATTTTATGTCCTTGTCCTCTCTCTTTAAAAAAAGGGACTTTGTGGCCCTGTCTGCTGGTGTGATTGCTTAATGTCTTACAGATGTTACCAAAGCAGCAGAGCAGCCTCAGTTACCTCAGGTTATAATGCATCCTGAGCTCATTTTTCTCTCTCAGAATTAGAAACAGTTTTCACTGCTGACAAGACTTACCTGTTGCAGATTGCTTCTCAATTCTAGATTCTGCATAAAAATACTGTTAAGACAGAGAAATAATATGATTCATATAATTCACTTCAGTTTCTGCATGTTTAAAGCTCTCACTGGTCTCATCAACTGTTTATAGCCATAACAAGCAGCTGTTTTTAGCAAAAAAGCTCTGGTCCACACAGTACAATACCTGCCCAGCACTCAACAGCAGACAGAAAAAAATGACTAATTTTTCATTTTAGCTGACACTTTTATCCAAAGCGACGTACAATTGCTATATATGTCAGAGGTCGCACGCCTCTGGAGCAAGTTGATAGATGTGGCATGTGTCTTATCCACTGCGTCACTGCCACCCAAAAATTAGTGACCAGCCTGTGAACATAGTGGAGGGTTTGCAGCTAAAGAGTCTGATCATTTACTCAAGAGGTGGTGTAGACCAAAACAGAGCTAAAAGGAGAATAAATATTGACCTTCCAGTCATAAGGTGACCTAAAACACAGCTCTAAATGAAAGTCAGTGGCCAATTAACCAATTAATGAAGGTTTAAGTATTTAAAGAATGTCTTCTGCTGCCCTCTTCTTTTAATTCACCTTACCCCATCACTCCTCTGTTTTCATCTTCTTGTTCTCCCTTGAGGAACTGAAATTCCAGCAGCGTCCCTCCCCTCCCTGAGTCTGTCTCTTCCTCTTTCTCCTCCCACTCTCCCTGCCTCTGCCACCTTCCTCTGTTTCCCTCCCTCATCTTTCTCGCCTCTCTCAGTTCAGTGCAGTTAGGTGTGCTGATACGTCCATCAGAGTTCTTACTTTTCTCTCTCAAGATGTCCTGGACAATCTTTGTGCTCTCTTCACTGACCACCCTCCTCATCCTCACCTGTAAGTACCTTGTAGGGGGGGGGGGTATTTCTGGATTTTGAGGATCAGTGTGAATCCCACAACTCTGTTTTCATTATGAGATATATGTCCAGAGGACAGCTGTGACCCAGACCAATCACTGAACTACTGGGTGGTATGGATAATGATGACACTGAGCAACACAAATTTCACTTGAGCCTTGCCAGATCACAGTGATTAAAGTGAAATTTGATAAATGGCTTCACAAGGCAAGACATTTTATAATTTATAGCAATTATGACACATTATGGTAAATTATGGTATGACTATTTTGATCCTGTTTCAATCTGCCACATCGATAATTTGTAAAGGCACAATTTTGGCCCACACAATCAGTATATTAATGACGACAGAGGTCCTGTAATTCTAATCTTCTCTTTTCTGTAGTCAGTTTACATGTATTCTTTGTTTGTAGTTTGTATTTGAAACATGATTTATAATGGTAAACTGAAGCTGCACCTCGTAGAGGTTTAAATGGTTTTTTTGGCACAAACATCAAACCCTGGCTATCTATTATGTAGATACAGGAGATTTTCACCGTGTGCTTTGTCATTAGGATACAGAAATAAGCATGTTTGAATTTTCTATTTTTCCAGCTCTTAAAGCTAACTCCTTACTAATAAAAGGCCATAATATTGAGACATTTTTGACTACATATTTTAAAATTCTTATACACATGGACAAATCCTTCACACATTTAAAGATTAGTGTATACATTTACAAATCTGAGTATGCACTTACTGAGTGAGTTTTACAACTCTAAACGTGCATTTGCTGATAATCTTGTAACAATATTGGCCCCTGTCACATGCTTTGGTGCAAAGACAGGAAATGATAATTTCTCCCATTCCTCATAGTTTCCAGTGTGGACAGCGCAGCAGTCCGGGACAATTCAAAAGCAGGCGATACTAAAGGTGATACCTGTTCAGTCCTTCTAACTGTTTCACATTTCCTTGCCCCACATGTCCTGTATATGTGACTTTCACCCTCTGACTTTTAGGGGCAGCACCACAGGTGTTCATGCCCGAGTCGGACGCCTCCAACTTCTTCAAGCGCCGCAGTCGCCGCTCACCCCGATATTACGCTGAGCTCCAAGGTAAGTTCTTCAATATCTGTTTAACGTGTCTATTAAGATAACAGTATTTGGCTGCTGTTATCCGCCAGGAAGAAATAATTTTGAGCTGTCTGCTTAAGGGCTGTCCATCATCTCTCTGGCACAAACCCAGCAGGTCAGGATTAAAGTGGTTGGTCTGTGGTCTGCAAGTGGGGGTGATGGGAGTATATTTATTTATAATCCCAACTCAATGTTGCCTAAGTAGTTTATGTGGCCACACTGTGGGCAGTCTAAAATATGGTATGTTTGGCCTCCCATAGGCACTTGTGAATATGAATGTGTGTGTGTGTGTGTGTGTGTGGGTGGGTGGGTGTGTTGGTTCAATGGTTTGTAGTTGGACTCTGAATATGATGTGGCTTGAGGTTTTGACTGCAAGCTGTGAAAGTTCAAGAGAGAAATAGAGAGAGAGAGAGTAATGGAAAGTAAAGCAAGTGTTGTTAATCTATACAGTAGCAGCTTTTAAATCTGACACACACACACACACACACATGCTGGAGGATGCAGAAGGAGTCACAGGGTAGTATGGAGCAGGCTCTCCCTCTCTAAGTTTCTCGGTACAATAAGTTCATTCTCCCACTGCCAGCATCCTGTGCGACACACAGTGCCAGCGCACCTCATACCAAATGAACACACAATGAGAGGTGTTTCAGGACAATCCAACAAACACACAGGAACTTATTTTCATACTCTTATCACCAAATTAACTTTTCAAAAGCTAAACACAGGATTCCTTTACTCATTTACGCTTTTTGGCAAGCTAGCCAAAAGGCTGCTGACAAGAGAGATTTTTATCTTTTCGGAAAAATATGTCCTTGTTAAATCATCTCTTTTTAGAAAAGTGGGCCCTGGTCCTGGACAAACAGCCCTACATTCCTGGGGAAAAAAATAAAACACTTGGAAAAGGGCTGATTATGTACCTTGCCAGCTCGGTTCATGGGAACCTGAGGGGGCAGCTGTGTGAGTGTTTGAGAGGACGTTTTATAAGGCTTTTCTTTTTGTCAGAAAAGTAATGCACATGTTACTTAGGCAGAATGCAGTGCTCTCACAACTGATCATACCTAGGCTGAATTGCATGCACAAGTGTTTGAAATCCTTCAGCACTCCCTAATCCTGAGGATGACTTGTTGTCATTTGTCAGCCAATTTTATATTTCGTTATATAATCTTTTTATTCTGATTGAGTCTGAGATACAAAAGACCAACATTTACTGAGGGAAAGGAGATATGTCCTTGCTGCATTGCTCTATTATTCAAAAGACAACACACAAATCAGGTATATGTATTATTTCTAACAGATGCTGGGTGATTGCATAACCACATGTGACAGCTCAGTGCAAATATTCTTATAGCCATCGTTGTCTTTTCCAAACTTCTTGTGATTTTCCCCTTTATGCCTTTCCTTTACTTTATAAGCTTTTATTCTGTGATCAAGGTGGTTTATATGATTTTAGAAAATAAAATTTGTAGTATCAAAATACGTGCTAACAGGCAAGCAGTTTTACATGTGAAGTTAGTGCGAATGTGGATTAGAGAGCCATGTTTCCTACAGAGCAAGTAAACCGCAAGTCATTGGTCTATTCAGAGGGAAATTAAGTTTGCGGAATGGATGCAGGTCTGTGTTTACATGAAAGGTTGTGATGTAATCCTTACACTTTTCACAAGCTTGTTGTGATTCAATTAAAATGAGGGGGCTAAAATAAAAACACAGACAAGGTAGTAATGTCTAATGTATACAGTGGTGGTCTTGTACCGACATGGGTGGGGATGTTTGGTTTTGTACAGCGAGGGAGCAGGAGGGAGGTGTAGGTGTTTACACAAATTTCTAATACATTACGGTAATTGGTATGGGTTGACCACATTTATTTGCTTTAAGCACCTCACTAGACCCAGTATACACTTATATAAATCTAATAATTGTCTAAACATGAGGTACTTAAGAAAATATGACATATGATAGATAAATAAAAACATCAACATAGTCAACAAGACTGTACCACCATGCAACCACGCTCTGAGAGGTTGCAGGCCTACTGAGGCACAGTTGTGCTTTGAGCTGAATGCTACCGCCAGTGTGCTAACATGCGCACCATGACAATGCTAATGTGCTGATGTTAAGCAGGCATAATGTAATAATAAACCATGTTCATGTGTTAGCATGCTAACATTTGCTAATTATTAATGAATAAAGTGCAGCTGAAGGTTATTAGAATGTCAATGTTTTGGTTTGGTTTCATTCATAAAGTATTGGACAAAGTGAAATTCTAACCTTGTAATGATGCTTGGTGAAAAGTCAGGGGGATCACCAGAGTTTTTACAATTCATCCTCCTGTCTCAGTTGTTGAGACATTTCACTCAAAACCACAAAAGGCAACCTCATGGTGGAAAAGTCAAAGGCTAATTAAAGTCCTTAGGTTTTTTTGAATGTCTGTACAAAATCTAATGCCAATATCTGGTAGAGATTTCACAGGATAAGTGAAAACTTTCACCGTCTAGTGAGGCTAGAGGAAAGGTCAGGGAATCACCAGTCATTAGGATCCATCCTCTGGGACTATGCATGTCCGTACAAAATAAAAATCAGTTGGGTTGTTTAAAGAGGTAATGGTAGTAGCAACACCTGCTTCATCTATAATGTATCATGTGAGTTGGTGTATACGGGTAAAATCTTTGGCTTACCTTTCAGCTTTCCTTTCCTTCTCCCCCCAGCCGAGCAGAGGGTAAGGCTTGCTGTGAATGAGCGGAGGAGGGAGTACAATGAGGAGCAAAGGGACGAGTACGAGAACTACGTTGAGGAGGAGCGTGATGGTAAGACCTGGATGGAGCATAACATTAATTCCTGCTTCTGGGAAAAAATAGAGAAATAACCCTCCATCAAACCCTCAGTTTCACCCCTTCCAGAGGACTGAAAATAACAATAAGTGTATTGAGACACTGAATGGAACAGAAAGATGACGCATAGGGTCTTTGTATCAGTAAACACAAGCTAATTTAGCAAGTCTGTGTCATGTTGTGAGGGCTAACCTTAATTGGTCCTTACGAAAAACCTGACATTTGCTTGAATGGCAGTCATCACGTAAGGGCTCACTAGAGAGAACACATTGAGGGAAAAGAGAGTTCTACTTTGGCTCTTGAATGAACTTCACGACACGCACGAGCCTCTGGACCACAGCAGAGTGCCTGAGACTCCACACCAAATCAAAGTGTCCATTTGTGGTCGACCCCAAGCTGACAATCTTCCCTGCGGTTGTCTGTCCACTGTGATATAGTTGCAGTGACGGTTTCTAAACTAAGAACTGCTAACCATAAAGATGTGACTGGGTTTTATATGTAAGATACACAGTGTTTTGGGTGGTTTGGGTCACGGTGTTATTACAGGCAAACAAAAAGATCTCCACCAGGTCACGGAACACAGATAGGGTTTTGCAGAGACTGTGTCATTTCATATTACATAAGAGCAAAATGTCAAAACTCTTATCTTTCATATATAGTCTTTAGTCTGTCTATAGATTGTTAGTGCAGGAGAAAGAACAAAAATACCTCTATTATTCGGTATTGAAAGCATACATACATTATTCCAAGATGGTTCCCCCCATTGCTAGCCTTGTAGTCACACCAGTTGAATGGAAATCTAGGCTAAAGTAGCAAATTTCATCATGTCACACATTTGGGCCAGCAACAAGTGAAAACAAACACTAACAAAGTGTATCTATTCGCTGAATTAAGGTCTATACGATAAGATGCATACGATGTATGAAGCTTTACTAACACTAAAGCATACACCTAGCTAAATGCAAGAGCAGTAGTTTTCACCCTAATAAGGACAAGAATTGGTCGTCTCTGGTTTTAAATACATTTGACTTAACCTGCAATAAAGTATACCATTGACATAGTTTCACCTTAAAAAGTGGATAACTTGTTAGTAATCAGTTGCCACATCCAGCAGACACAGAGCATCATTAGCTTTCATTTGGAATCGTGTTTCAGGCCTCCTGACAAATGTACGTCCAATATTCACTTTACTTTTAGCTCTGTTTTGGTCATCCCTGAGGTAAATATCTGGCACTGGCACTTTATTCTCCAGCTTGTCGCTAATTTTGTCTGTCTGCTGTTTGGTGCTGCGCAGGTAGCATAACAGTTACAGCGAGTCTATCTGAGCCGCAGCAGTAAGAGTGAACCAAAACAGTAAAGTTGTGGGCTTGAAAACCAAAACATTTTGCTAAAAGATGCTATAAAGCTCCGCAACACTGACGGGAACTGGGTGATGATTCTTAATCCTATCACATAAGTATTCATATGATCCTTTGTTAATATAAAAATATCTAAAGCCACTTTAACATTTTTATCCACAGAGCAGAATGAGAGATCGAGGGAGAAGAATGAGCAGTTGCGCGAGTTTCACTACGATGGCCTTTATCCTCGCTACCACTGGTTCCACTGAGCTGTCGCATGGAGGGCAGCCCCTCTCATTGGAGCAGTGCAAATACTGCCATAAACTTTAACCTGTAGCAGAGATGTTTCCTGACACTTTGAGGGCTTAAGTTCTCTGTATTTTTCCCTACTTTAATAAAATAAAGGTTTTCTTTTCTCTCTTTTTTTTTATAAAAATAAATTGTGCAATATGTCTCCATGTCAATATGTAAAAATATGTTTAAAGTGTAGTTTCTGTAAGCTACACTTTACCATATAAAATGTAGGTTATATCTTCTGCATGCTTGTTTTTACTGCCCTTTTCCCCCATGTACATACAAGCTATGTCCTTTAGGTCAGCCTGAGGCATTAGCAGAAATAAAGCAACCTATTAACAGCTGACTAGTTTTGTCAGAGGGGTAGCTTTATTTTTGTAAAGAAAGTGACTTTATGTCTTTAAGCTGAAATGGCAAATAAAGATGAGTCCCAGTCTGATTCCCAGACCACTGATGTGTTTTAAGTCATGCTAGCACTGTCTGGTATTTGGAGTATTTAAAGGGAGGAAGGAGGTGTGGAATAAAAGAGAAGATGAGGTGAGCTGCAGAAGTCATCAGGCTGAAATGAACATTCCAGGGTGGAAATATTAAACCCAACCTGGGCAAAGGAGAGACAGGAGGACAGGAGGCGGTGGGAGGGGGGGGCAAATGAAAGCCTCAAAATGATGCGGCATGGCACTCAGTACTTGCTAATCACACAGCTTCAAATCCAAAAGCCTAATTTTATCTCTATACTGCGACTCCACCACAGACATTTCCTGTTCAAGGCCATGTGGATTGGCTCGCAGACTTGAGTGAGCGCCACCTGGCATCAACTGTCATCACAGTAACACATGGAGTGTGTTAGATGATGTTTTTGTCCATCCTGATATAGGACGCTTCAGTCCCTATGAACCAAATATCCTACTGTTAAAGAAATATGAAACAGTGGCTTCTTAAACATAATAACGCCCTGCTGATATAATAAAGAAGTGCTTAGTGTTAAGTATGATTTTATATAAGAAATCTGCCTCATCTTTATATCTCAATGGGTTCCTACATTTCCCAGGGTACCTTTCACCAACCAAAGCAGGAAAAGGCTGCTTTAACCACACACTCTTTCTCAAACTTCATCTGCCTTCACTGTGTGTTGCACGATGTGGGTGAATTATAGGATTTCTAGAGTTTCTAAGTCCCGAGATTCTGAAAAAACAAAATTATGTTAGCTAATGTTTTAGATGGCTGAAAGTTTTTCTGCTCTTAGATGTGACTGTGCGGCCCATGGGAAGAAGAAACAATCAACAAACACCTGCAGTAAATTGAAAAAAATAGTTAGTTCATCACTGTATTGCCAATATGTTTAAGCAGGTTTTTTTTTCCAAGACTTGCCTTATCACAATTTTTAGAAGATAGTTTTGTTAAATATAGTGTATAAGTTTAACATATGCTAACTTGTCATTATTGTAGAAAGTTAGCTACTTTTCACGAAATGCCCTTTCTTAGTCAGGTATTTCATATTGTGTCACCCTCTGGATTTTCTGATGATCAAGTTTACTACGCACTTCTGCGATTTATTACTAAACTAATCTGCTTTAATATTTTTCTATATGTTCACGTGAGGAACATGCAGTGCAGTGAGGAACATGCAGTGCGGTTTTATTCTATATATTAAAGGCAATAAGTATTTGAATAAATAAAGATAATGTTGGGTTTATGTTTAAGTTTGTATCTTAAAGGAAATGCATTTTTCACAGCCGACTTTTTAACTAGAAGAAAAGCCCAAATATTACTAACAACATTAGCAACAGCTCCATTATGTCCCAGTTAGCCATGACATTGAGCCAGCATGCACCACCATTCATTCTATTTACACCTGTGCTTTTCCTACTGTGACATGTCAGGTCATTTTGGAAAAACAGTATCAGTCACTACCAACAGTCAGAAAATCAGTCACTACATTAGAACATGTTTGCCATCATACTATTAAATGATTCCATACTTCACAGATCTGTAACACTGGGTATGCTCAGCTATTGCAAATTATTACTTTAATCATCTTATTTCCAGCAGATCCAATATTATCACAGACATTCAAATATCCATAATTCATAAGAAAACTAAAAAAACATTATTCTTACAAAATGCAAAAAATGCTACAAAAACACTTATATTACAAAAATAAAAACAAACGTTTCCTCAACAACCAGCTTGGTGCAATCACTTCATGCTGCTGAGGAACTTTCCGTGCTCCTCTCCTCGAGGCTGGAGAAGCTCTCCACCGATCTTTGGTCCAGCTTTCTCCTGTAATAAAACATAAAGGGCAACATCAGGTCTGTTTTCTTTCACGAGAACAAAAAGTAAGAGGTAATCTATGAGTCCGAGAGAGAGAGTTTACCTTCAGCATTCCATCACGCTCCCACTTAAACAGACCACAGTTACTGAAATGATAAAACAACATAAGTTATGTTTTGTCTTTTGGATGTATATGGCATTTTTCAATTATGCAATAATTCAGTGTTTCCATAACCAGTAGGAGCCTTGAAAAACTTGAGGAACATTAAGAGTTTTACCTGCAGTGTTTGTTGGGCAGTCTGTCTAGAGCGATGGCTCTCTGTCCACAGGGACATTTGAAGAAACGTTTCATAGCATCGTGCCACCGCAGATCATGATTCTGCTCCACACAACGATCCGCCGGCTTGAAGTAGGTGTAACTACACTAGAAGCAATAGAACATGGGAAATGACAGCTTACTTTTCCTACTTCTAACTGGGAGACAGACAGTGTGCACTAATAGTCTGCACCATGCGCACATTTATAATTATTACACCAAGGTAGCAACATTATCTTGAAGAACAATTTTATAAATGTTTATCAACATCCTAGATAGCACATTTATATAGTTATACATTGACATATCTGAATCGAATGTTTGAATTTAACTCAGTACCTTTTTACAGGTAACAGCGCGACATTTCATCTCTCTGATGCCCTTCATCTTCTCCTCCAACTGCTCCTTCTTCACCAGGGCATCAAAGTAGCGCTCTTGCAGTTGGTACTCCGCCTGAGAAAGAGGAGATTCAGAAAGAAATGTCTCAATTTCAGACACGCTTTGCAATGTTTGTAGAAATACAGCTGGATTCACAGAACACAAAGGAGAAACAGCTGCACATCAAAACGGCTTACGAAAAACGAGTGTTAATAGATGCATGCAGTTAAGGGCCACTTGTCGTACCGCTTGTAGTACAGCCCCGTGGAGAGATTTGGCGTTCAAGATCTTTTGAAACTCCTCTGACTGGATGTAGAGGAGTTGATCTCGCTTCTTCTTCTGGGCCGGTTCCTCATCCTCATTGGTTGATTCACCTGCACAAGTAAAGTAAGTAAAATGATGTTATAACAAGCAACAATAAAGACATTTTATGTATGATTTAGCTGCTTAATCCTACATTTTACTGTTCAAATCAAGGGTTTTCAAACTTCTTCACATTCACCAGTGAGCTCTTTGTCCACTGTCATGAAAACATTTCTTTTAACTAAATAATTTTCTTATATGAACTGGTACAAGTGGGCAAACAATTAGAGAGGTAACTAAATGATCTGCAATGCTTCTACCATATACTGCTGTGGTTGGAAATCAGGTGTGGTTGAATATTGATGGCTAAAAAAAAGTTTCTAAATAATAAATAGATTATTTGTATACTGGTATGTTGTTCAAAAATAATGTTGAAATTCAATAATAAGAAGTAAAAGATTTTTTTTTGAGGAAGTAATATAAAAAACGATCACATCTAAACATGTGAAGTGTGTGTTTACCCGTTGGTGAGGTCAGATTCTTCTCCACTCGGGCGCTGATCTCGCTCTCGTTACTCCTTTTCCTCTTCACAGCGTTGGGGTCTTCCTTTTCAAGCCCCGCCCCTTTGGCTCTCAGCTTCTTCAGAGCAGCCAGCTTGGTGGCAGATAGGCTGAGAGCGCTGGCGGCTGGTGCCGGGGGTGGACTGCTGTCAAAGAAGAGGATGTCGTCACCCTCGGAGAAGCCTCGCCCCAGGGTGGGGGTGTGGGGAGCTGCTGGGCTTTGGGTGGCCTTGGGGACCTCAGAAGCTGCTTTCGGGGACATCAGACCAACCCGGCTCAGTGAGGATGACGACCCGGGTCCGGGGCGAGCTGAGCTCTGCAGCACCCTCTTCTGGATCTCGTCTGCCCTCCGTCGGCGGTTCTGCAGAAACTCCCGCTGCTTCTGTTTCTGCTGCTTCAGCAGGTCTGCGGCAGTGATGGACTGAACTGGAGCTCCAGCTGCATCTTTTGAGACTGAGGATGGTTTACTAACAGGTTAATAAAGGCAAAACATAAACACAAAGCTACTGTCTGAGGCCAACCCTAGCTTTAAATATTGACGTCCTGTAAAGGATGTCTTAAATACCAATTATTATGATTAGCTAGAGCGGTCCAAAGCACAGAGATCTTCCCAGGTCATTTACCTGACTGGCTGCCCCGTGCTAAGTGCTTCTTCAGCTGCAGAGCTCCAGGTGTTGGCGCTGACAGCAGGCTCTTAAATTCATTTGAACAACCTGAAACTTCACCGGACTGCACAGCTTAAAAAAAGACAAAAAACACAAACAAAAAAAATGTTTAAAAAAGGAATTCCTTTTTTTTTTTTTTACTTTTACAGCCATTCACTCAGTGTTCTCTGTCCACAGTCACTGTCATAAAACGTGCGTAATTAACTTAATTTAGTTAAGTGTACTGAATGTATTGTAGACAGACATTTTTGTTTGCTGTGAAACCCTAACATTCTTAAAAGAGACAAGACATAGGGAAAGAGGGTTAAATTCTTGATATTTAACAGTGAAAGAAGATATGTGGGGAGATGTGGTCCTTGAAGTACATGAGGTCAGGCTTAGTATAAAAATAAACAGGACATACAACAGGTGTACAAAGCATAATGGGAGTGATGAAAACTCAACCTAGCTCCTTTTTAAAATTTCACTATTTAACGATTACTCCCGCTACTTTTAAAACCCTCTGCTGCTGCTATTACTACTACTCCAGCTCCACCGCCTTACAGTGATAGATGTGCTCTTTTTGTTTTGTCTAGTGTCAGTTACTGTGTTGTGTATGGTGACTTATCTTGTAAGTTGATTATTCCAATTTTGTCTGGATCGTGAGAAACGCCATTTCGTTCATTTGTATACCCAGTATGTGGATGAACGGCAATAAAGCGAACTTGAACCCCGTGTCAGGCCAGTAAAAATGCACTTGCAGGGTTTAGTGGAAACTGAGTGGTTTGCGCAGGCGAGTGTGCATAGGTGTCATTTACGCTGGGGACATTTTCCCACTACTTTTAGAAATGGCTGATTTTGTTCCCATCACTTTTTTAAAGCATAATTTGTTTGCATATTAAGAAAACATGCAATGCAAGTTTTCCATTCTCTCCCTTTGAACGTGACAAAAGAGGAGGGAAAACTAAATCATGCCTACATATGTGTTGCCTCAGCAGAGATGATATTACATGAGAAAAGTTGATCTCCAGGAGAAACAGATCTGAAAGCATTATATACATCTATTATATTTATATATTTCGAAATGTCACGTGGTACCTGAATTTTGTGTTTCCTTTTACATAAATAAAAACATTTCCAACATAAATTTGTGCAGAAACTTTCACCAGAATGCAGGAAATGAAGTGTCTAATGATCAAAATTTCCTGGGGGAGGACGCCCCAGACCCCCCGCTCATATATCTCCCCATTGAGGATATCTTTACACATATTTTAAGGATCTTTTCATCTGGTTCTCTTGAACCTAATATCGCTTATTGTGATATCTCGCGAGCTAAGTGCCTCTTCACACCCCTAATCTGAGCGCCTATGTCCCCACCACTTTTCAACACAAAGTGATGCCCTTGCGAGTGTGTCCTTACCCAGCCTCTTGGCCTGATCGACAAGCTGAGCCGAGCCTTTCACAAACAGCTTGTCCAGAGTCTTCTGGGTAGGTTTGTTCGATTTGGATGCCGTTCTGCAACACACAGACCTTTACTGGAAATGTCAGGCAGCCCGGAACCACACAGTGTTCTTGGCTTCCTTAAGTTGCAGTTAGACTGCGCAAATTGACTCGATCACACATTGTAAAAGTGCAAATATAATCAGTCAGAATCCAAATTGGATACGGTTGTGACCTCAGTCTGCATCACTGTCTGCGGCAGTGTCTTTTGGATACAATCAGTAGGAGTTGCAATTTAATTAGTTTTTTTTTTTTTTTTACATGCACTTTCAATATTATTATTAATCATTATTTTTTAGATTGATTAGATACTGTGCATCAAAGGGAGGATTTGTAGAAAGCAGAACAATGAAACGACTTCATTTAACATCACTCACAGTGATGAGGCGCAGGCGGCCGAGGACACACCGCCGTAGTAGAAACCGTCCTGACACAGCCGCTCTCTCAGGCTGCCGCCCTTCCCCTTCACCTTGTTGGGAGCTTTTCCAGAAAACGACGACTGCAGCTCGGCCCTCTTCGAGCTCATCTTCTTATACTGGGCCTTGACGTGGTACTGACAAAACTGGCACTCATACTGTAAACCACACAGAAACAAGTGGGCTGTAGGAAACGATGCAATACTGGTTCCTGATGAGACTATGGATTTAAAAGTAAGGTTGATTCATTTAGGGAAAGGAAAACTGCAATTGCAAAAGGTTCAACGTGTATACACACACACACACACACACACACACAGAGCAGGAGAAGATGTACCCACCATGTTGACAATCTGAGAGCAGGGGTCTCCGTTCCTCTTCATACCCTTGCAGGTGCCGTAGTCCTGAGCTTCACCCATCAGCAACACCTTCTGTGGGTGATCGACCGTCAGGCTCACCTGCACATGTTCAACACAAGCTTTTATTTTCTGGAAAGGAGGAATCCTCTTACAATTGTACCAAGTGAAAATCAATTTAAAAAAACTAAAAGTATGAAAAATGCATACAAGAAACAACAAATCAGCTCTTTTCTATTGTTGCCTAGTCTCTCTTATTTATTCAAAAGCCTCACAGCTGGGAATCATTTTATACTTCTTATCGTATTACATTTACACTGTGCTGTCATTTTTATTTTCCTCAGTTACAATTATCAATTAATTCACGTGTTGATTGACAGAAAATATATCAACTATGATTTAAATTATTCACCGTTTCACTCAAAAAGGCAAAAGCATTCAGCGGTTCCAGCCTCCTTATCTGTGTCCAATCTGTGACTGCAGAGATTGAGATTAGAGGCTCTGAACTCACTCTGCCCTATGTGGATATTGTGTGTGTGCATGAGTGTGTGTGTGTGTGCCACATTCCTCTCCTAACACCTCAGTTTTTCATGCGACGCTGACACCAGCAACCGTACTGGCTATTTTCACCAACACCACCAGTGTGTTTTCTGCTTTAATTGGCTGACGGTTGCCAAACTGGTCAGTGACAAAACAAATGTTAAAACAGATATATATAAAAAGAGGACAAGGTTATCGCTTCACCACAAGTGGAAAGTAGTTCATTTTTGAGGGAAACAAGTAACACGCAAAGTCCTTCTGAACCTAGTTTTCTGTCACCTTGTTTAATCTCCCTGCTCTTCTAACAGCTATGCATACAGCCCATCTTTTTCTAAAATCAGTCGCGTTTCAGATGATGCATGTAAGAAAATAATGAAATCTACCATGTTGTCTATAAGAAACTTTTGAGGCAGTGGAGGCCCAAAGGTTAGAGAAGCGAAGCTTGTGACTGAAAGGTCACTGGTTCAATCCCCGTACTGGCAGGATAAAATCTCGGTGTGGAAAGTAAACAAAGCAGTGCTTGCCCTCCCTCATTTACCACCACTGAGGTGCCCTTGAGCAAGGCCCATAACCCCAACAGCTCCAGTGGAGCTGCTTAGTGGCCAGCAGACCAGGCTGCCGTTGTACTGGGCAGCAAAGTTCGTAATGGTCAGGCACCATCTTATCTTAAAGAGCTCATAGTACCTTACTACCCCACCGGAGCCCTGTGCTCCCAGAATGCAGGGTTACTTGTGGTTCCTAGAGTCTCCAAAAGTAGACTGGGAGCCAGAGGGTTCAGCTATCAAGCTCCTCTCCTGTGGAACCAGGTTCCAGTTTGGGTTCAGGAGGCAGACACCATCTCCACATTTAAGAGTAGGCTTAAGACTTTCCTCTTTGATAAAGCTTATAGTTAGGGCTGGCTCAGGTGAGTCCTGAACCATCCCTGACCTAGACTGCAGGAGAACTTCCCATGATGCGCTGAGCTCCTCTCTCTCCGTCTATATGCAACCTCATCCCATTAATGCGTTACTAACTTGACTTCTTTGACTATCTTCAACCAAGTCTAGTTGCCCCTGATTTTAACTTTCCTTAGTTGACTTCTTCCCTAACCCGTAGTCTTTGCATTCTCGTCCCTCTCCTCTCTCCTTCTGTCGCTTTCTGCGACGGAGGGACGGAAGAAGACGTCAGACAAAGCGAGGAAGAGAAAAAGAGAGAGTGACCGAGCAAGCGACCAGACAAGGGTAACTATCAGTTCGGCTTTTACTCGTTGACATGAGCTAAAAGAGCTGAAGGTATGCAGGACAGATGCCCAGCTCGCCTTCTTTCTGCTAGACTAGTAACTAATAACATATTAGCTGGCTTGCTTTGTCTTGTGTTGTTGCACTTGCTTGATGTTTGGTTGTGTTAGCAAAGTTGTCGACTTGCTAGTTTTTGATCATAAGTAACGTAATTGTAATCCTTATTTACGACAGCGCTGAATTATACTCTGAAACGGTGCCAAATCACACCAAATCTTACATAATTTTGCTTTAATATCTACGAAATTAAACTCTCCTGGATGTGTTATTTCTATAATTATTTAATTATTTTAAAACTTAAGGCATTTGTCTAACCTGAAAAGGAAAGGTTTGCATTGCTTTTACAGTGATAACCGTCCACTCACCCCGTCATATCCATCTTTCTGCTTCATGGGGTTTGGGTTGAGGATTCCGATGACGGTGCCCAGCTCCGTCTTCCAGTGCTCTTTATGGACTTCGCCGAACAGGAGCAGCGACACAAACACTTCCAGGTTATGGAGGTCATTCAGCTTCCAGATGCTAAAGGTTTTGCCCTGCAGAGTATTTGTTCAGTCAAAAACATGACAGTACACAATGTATCCAATGACATCATATCACTTTGATTTCCTACCAATCACAATTTGAAGCTGCCAGTCTGAACTGTAATGGTTATAAGTCATTCCACCAGTGACTATACAGTGGGGAGAACAAGTATTTGATGCACTGCTGACTTTGTAGGTTTTCCTACTTACAAAGCATATAGAGGTCTGTAATTTTTATCATTGGTACACTTCAACTGTGAGACACGGAACTGGGGGATAAAGTCTTCTTTTTAATGGCGAACTAACATGTACTTTGTTAAAACACATGGTATGGATGTTGCAGAATCATTGCTTTACAAAGAAAAAAACTAGCAAAACAGAAGAAGAAAAAAAGTCAATATTATTGTTGTGTATAATAGATATCAGTTTCCTGAAAACAAGAAAATAGGTGTGATTTGTAACTGTTCACACTTTACAATCAAGGCTGAGAGCTTTGGGCAAAGACCTACACTGCTGCTGCTTTGTGGCGTGACCTTGTTGACCAGCACCGCGAAGGTCACCCAGTCGCTGTCCTCCAGCTTCTCCCGAGCCAAACGCTCCGGCACCTGCGACAGACGGATCACGCGGCGGTCAGTCATCTTGCGGTCCATCTCGTTGGATGAAACGCGGGGGTTTCTGAAACGGAAAAGAACCCATATTTGGACACAAACACTTGACAGAGAGGCCTGGATTTGTTTGTGTAAGAGACTCAAATTCAGGCTTTCAGCTTTCCATCACTTCAGCGTCCTCACCTGAGACGCAGTCCTGAGTATTTCTCAATAGCCACATCTTTAGGAAGAGGAGGAAGACAGGAAGGTTTAGGCTGTCCTGCAGATGCAGCTGGTGCAGGTCTGCTCTGGGAGGGTGGGGGTGAACGCAGAGGAACCTTGCTGGTGGTCTCTTCTGGCTGGAAGGAGCTGCCAATCTTAATCTCCACCAGTGGCCCTCTGTCTCCTTATGAGAAAATACAGTTAAACAGTGATTACCAATGACAAAATTATTTCAGCAATATGTAAATGGCTTGCATAAGGACACGTTTTACCTGGTGATGTGCTGGGTTTTGGGTGGTGAGCTACCCTGGGTTTGCGTTTAAAGGAGTCCGCATTATTCAGCTGATCAAAAAAGTCAGAGGACTCCTGGAGCTTCACATTTTCTCCTCTGACTGGAGTGGATGAAGATGTTGCTGCCGTCAGAAGACAAGGAAAACAGAAGCACAATCAGCTTTTGTTGCTGTTATGTGCAGTGTCTTTATCAATTATTTTCTCTACTGTTAGTGTAAAATAAACTAACAAAAGTGGCAAGTGGACTTGTCAACCACTGTGGCTGGTGAACAACAAAATGCTTACCTGCTTGTGTCTTGGCCTTTTGTGTGGTAGAGGCTAGTTTTGCCGGGATCAGTTTGGAGGTTGGCTGTCGAGGAGGTGTCGGTTTGGGGGTCACTGGTTTGGGACCTGCTGATTTCCCTGCAGTTGTAGCTGGAGTGAAAGATGAGGTGGAAACCTTCTGGCTTGCTTCCAGCTGCTGCTGCAACCGCTGCATCTGCTCCTGCATGCGCCTCAGCTCCTCTGAGGAAGGAAGACATAAAGCTTCACTGACAAACACACACCCAACCAGCAACACTTAACTGAACTAAATTAACTTTTACATCAGCTAAAAGCAGATTAGAGTTGAGACTGCAGCGGTACAAACCTTGTAAATCCTCCTTGGACCTGTCCAGGCTCTCAGGGACTTCTCCTCCGCTTTCGTTTCCTTTAGTGTCTTTCTCTTC
This sequence comes from Micropterus dolomieu, assembly GCF_021292245.1. Classification (NCBI taxonomy): domain Eukaryota; kingdom Metazoa; phylum Chordata; class Actinopteri; order Centrarchiformes; family Centrarchidae; genus Micropterus; species Micropterus dolomieu. The sequence goes on along the minus strand of NC_060165.1, from coordinate 6,712,020 downwards.
ATTTTCAATATCATCCACATCTCCAAATAGATCCGACCCTGAGGCTTCTGCCCCCGCATCTTGCTCTTCCTCCTCAACACCCTCTTTGTACTCGTCCTCCTCCTCTTCATTGTCAAACAGGTCATCCAAGTCGTCTGTCTGCTCCTGGCTGTCGTGTTCTTCTCCAACGTTCTCGCTCTCTGCCAGCAGGGCTGTCAAAATGTCCAGGTCATCCTCACCTGGACAGAGAGGATAAAAAGTTATATCTTACCTATTCATAGGAGCTGTATCTGTATCTGTGCTTCAAAGTGTTTTAAATCCCATTATACTTACTGTCCATGTCAGAGCTGGTAATGTTGTGCTGGTTTCAGATGACCTACAAGAAGACAGACACTTTACTTACTATTATTGTTCGGAGTGAAGGAAAGACTTATTTTTAATTGTAGATCTATGAAAATACGGTTGTGCAAAACAGTTCAACCTTGGGGTCAGCTTTCTTACATCAGTTGCACCATTCCTGTCCTCCTGCTGCTACTATGACCAGATGTCCCTACTTGCTCTTTAATCTCATCTTGCATAATGTTGTATCACTGCTTAATGGCTATATCAGTAGAATATTTTCTGTTACATCTAAAAAAAAAGAGACTCTACTTGCAGTTGCACTGTTTTAGTTTGGTATCATATTCAACTGTGCATTTTTTAGTCATGTTTAATGCACACGCCACTGAATACTTTCCCAATGGTCTATATAGTGTAATATAGCATAACACTAACATATAAAGTTATTTACCATAATTAAAGTCCTACCTTGAGATTATTATTATTATAAACGTTAAGTCTGTTCAGTTAAATCTACGGTACAAACACTGCCACTGTTACAAGCGGTGTGGGACCACACTGGTAAAGTATGTTTGTATAAAATACAGCGCATGATTTAATCGCCTGTGTAATTTTTGTGCCATTTTCTAACAGCCAACTTACCTCTGGCTCGAGTCTGAACGTTAAACTTTGTCCTTTGCCAGCTCTAATGAAATTTAACGGCTTTTTCAACCACGCCCAACCTGTCGATATATTCCTTTCCAATTATTAGCACTACTTCTAGCTATGTAACTGACATGTCATAGTTTATATTTTACGAAAATTACACATTAGGCCTGGTTTGCAATCTCTATAACCTGCACCCAGAGCGAGGGAGAAAATCTAATCTGGCGGTAAACGAAGGACCCTGCTGTGTTGTCAAAGTTGCGGTAGGTGTCCAACGATCTGCCTTACTGAAAAACAAAGTAAATCTGGTCGTTGAATTGCTTTTCGGCCAAAATCTAAGGACTGAATTGCTTGAGAGTAAATATTCTTGTGAGATGGAAATATATCAAACAAAACTATTTTCTGATTGTGTGTTTTGTTGCAATATTTGTCTACAGGGAACTCAGAGGAGTCTTGTGCGTTTACCAGACTGAGTGAGCTTTACGGCTCTTTAAAGGGAGCCGCGGTTCTTCATTCCCGCTTCTGTTGGTCTCTACTTAAGTTATATTGTTATTTGTTGCAAGAAATTAATTTGCAGTATTCTTCATCTGCAATACATTGAAATGTTATCTCATATTGATGGTTAAAAAGTGTGATATATCCAGAATAACACCCCTACTAATGAAAAAGAAATTATCTGGTTAATAAATGGGCAAGTTACAGACACATACTGTATATTTCAGTTAGTAAAAGTCATTTGTATAGTGTAATTTGTCCACTGTCATGATTTTTTTTTTTTTTTTGGCGTACAAACTCAAAGCACATACATGCAGACTACAGAAACCACAAAGATATCTGCATTATAGCCCTGTGTCAAACTGTTATTTACCTTTACAGGCTGGAAGAAGAGGACAAAGATCCAGTTCTTACTATTCTCAAGTGGAAAGATATTTTACAAGACTACGGCTAGGATGGAGATGACATTAACTCTATGAGACAAGAGTTGACACCGTCTTCGAGCCGTGCAGACGAGCTACCAAAACAACCTTCTGCAGCCATGGGTCCTCTTCCTTACAGTTCGATCCACGATCCAAGTGCAAGAATAAGAAGCTGATGTACAACTCAACTGAAGATTTATGTGCTCCTTTGTGTTCTATATAGGTCGACCAGTCCATGCATCAACAATAATGGTTGCATTTCGTATGGTGGCTTAAAGATACTGGAATGCCAGTACGGACTCAAAAGTCAGCATGGGGGGGAAAAGTGACATTAAAACTGACTTCCACAGTTTCCAAGTAAAAGATGAGGAGCAACCTGTCAACCTGACAAAAGAACAAATCCAGACAAAGGCTTTTCATAGGAGCAACAAGACAAAAGGAAAGATCTTAGTTTGCCTGAGTATGTTGTGACAGCAAAAAAAAGTGTGACAATTTCACAAACCAAAGCTAAAGGAAGAGTGTTACAGGACTTAAAAGCAAGTGATGGTAGAAAGCCCATTTTACATCATAATGCCACTGTAAACACAGCACACACAAATCACACCAGTGGTGGCCAATCAGATAAAGTACATTCAGTTCATCCAGTGAATAGACCAGCTTTGTAACAGAGGGCATCAGCAACCTTAAGAGATGTGCAAGCAGTCATTAAAAACTACATTCAAACAAGAATATCAGACATTATTGTACTATATGCCATAAGGAGGTCGTCAAACAAGTGCATGGAAGTGTCTGGACTGAAAGCTGGGATCAAGGCTCTCCATGGCAAGTTGAAGACCGTGGTCACCATCAGCGCACACACAAACACCAAAGCGAAAAAACAAGACACCAACACAACTGCTCTGCCACCCACAAGTACAGTACAGAAACAACAGAGACTATAAGAAGCAGAAAATAACAGGCAGCAAATCAGTGCTCTGCTGCGGTAGAATCTGTTCAAAATATTATTATATTTGGGGAAATATACTTGTCTGCTTTCTTGCTATGAATAAGATGAGCAGATACATTACATTTTGTCACAACTGTATATACTAAGATTCTCTTTTGTGAATCTTTCCTGTACACATATATTGCACATCAAGGAGAGGGATCCCTCATCTGTTGCTGTTCCACTTTTTCCCTGTTATATTTTACATTATATGAAGTAGGCTTTCTATTCAAATCTAAGTGTTTTTCAAATACTATTATTATCTTCCAGGTTTTGTTCTGTCACAATATGACTAAAAGCAGATAGAAATTTGTGAATTATTTTATTTTCATTGACAGAATTACAACATGGAATCAGAAGGCCTTAATAATATACAGAGTACAGAATCAGCAGGGTGTTGGAGCCTCCTGCACTTACCAGAGCGGTCGCTTACGGTGATAGGTTGATTCCAGAAGTTAAATATATTACGTTCTACTCCCCAGCTATCATCTGCACAGTCAAAATAAAATATATATCTTCATATTAAAGTGCCTACATGGTGCATGCTCCTTGTCCCATCAACATCCCAATCATGAGCTAAAATATCCTTTTTCAGCAAAACATATAGAAAGAATCTCTTAAATTTTACATGAAAATCTTCAAAACATTTAAAAATAAAAAGCCTTCAGCAACCAAACACTTGGTGAACAAATCCAACTTGTAAAGGCTGAACTTACGTAATGTGTGCATGACAGGCAGACAGCGCCAAACTCAAATCTTATCAGTGTTTCTACAGTTTCTGTTTTGATCTTTTCAGTCATCACAGCAACAAACAGACTATGTGCCAGATGACATGCAGCCAAAACCTGCAAGAAAACATTGTCTTTCTTTTCCTGTTCTATTCCAAATCTTTTTAAACAATTTTCAAATTTAACAAAGCAGGGAGGACTCTTTTCAGACTTCCATTTCTTCTGTATGAGCCCCCAATACAGCTTTGAAATCCTTCTACTTAAATTCTACTAAAAGCATAAAGTTCCCATCCTAGAATGAATGTGAATGAGTTTATCATGGAGCTAGGGAGTGTTGTCTCAGGCATCCAAGAAGAGGTACAGATAAAAGCAGGAAGACGCAGATTTAGGTGCTAATGTAGCCGGTGTTGTTGCGGATGCTTGTAATAATGGCGGTCTAGTTGATGCAGTCCATGATGTGGATCTGCAGGGAGTCCAGGTCGGGCAGGATCTCGTTGCACTTGGGACAGGCGTGTTCGGGAATATTCCCCTGATGCTGCCAGTCAGCACCTGACAGTCAGAGACACTGATCACAAACTGAACATGCTGGACAGATGTTTCTGTTACACTGAACCAAGCCTTTAATTCTGCACTTCCTCCCAGACTGTCCTGTATGCCCCGAACAAGTTCCACCAATCACGTGTTTTAGGTTATACTGTAAAGATGGTGGTAAAAGAAGTAGTTCATCCATTTTAAGAAATATAATGATGAGAAGATTGATACCACTCCATACCATGTCTGTGTGTTAAATATGAAGCTAGAGGAAGCAGCCAGTTCACTAATCACTAATTAGCATGTTTGTTTATTGCAAAAAAGATCATTTGTGGTTTATATGGAGTTGTGTGCCGGAAATGTTTCTTGGCTGAGCCAGTAACCTCCTCTAGTCTTGTCGTCCTGATTCGCCTCGTGTAGAATCCTTATCGGCAAGCCAAGACATAGTTAGCCAGCTAGCTGTTTCCCCCTGCTTCCGGTCTTTATGCTAGTCTAAGCTAACAGCCTCCTGACTCTTGCCTGATATTTAGCATACAGACATGCAAATGTTAGCATCTTCTCATCTAACTTGAAAATGAACAGTGTCTTCCCAAAATGACAAATTATATATACACAGCCTGAGAGGAAGTACGCCAGGAAGGCTACACTTAGGACATGAAAAAAAAACTACATACCTCTTCCAACCAGAGCAGCACCAGCTCCGTGTGGATTTCCCCCCACATGTCTCTTCTGCATCTCGTTTAGCGACCGCCTGTGGGAAACATAGTTACAGAAATGATAAATGGATCCCCACTGAGAAAGGGTTGAAGACAATCCAAGTTGGGATGTTGTAATAATGTGTCAACTTCACAGTAATCTTAAAGAATGTGTTTTCCAGTGTGTTCCTAAAAACACATATTGCTGTCTACCAAAGTATCTTTGTGGTACTACCACTAGGAATCAAAAGTTAGAAATGTTCAAACCCCACGCATGGCCACATCTGGTAAGGTTCAAAACAACTCTGGTGCATTTTCCCAGTTTCTTTCAGTTTGTTTATGGTGTGAAAGCAAAGCAGACCAACCACAGGCTTTTGTGATCATATACAGAAGCATCTCAAAAAATTTGAATATGGTGGAAAGTTCATTTTTAGTACCGGAACCAGACTGAGAGAGAGGAAACCTTTGCAGGTTTTGAGTTACTTACCTGATTAGAGCTCTTCTCAGGTCAACATTTCTGTATTATAAATTCTTTATGTCTAAAATTCTAATACATTTTGAGATACTGAAGTTTTGATTTCTATGAGCTGTAAACCCTAATCATCAAGATTAAAATGATTGAAATGTTTCAATTTATGTGTAATTAATAGGTAATACATGAAAGTTTCACTATTTGAATAAAATGTTGGAAGAAAAATAACTTTTCATTTCCAAGACATGTATACCTGTATATGTGGTATTAGCATGAATTTAAAAACTAAACTACTATTAAAACTAACTGTCGTTCGTGAACTGCGCTGTGTTTTGCTTTGTATTTCAGCAGTTCCTTAACAAAAAGTTAGTGACATAAGTGAAATATGGCCACCACTCTGTAACTATCTCACCATCACCAGAACTGTCCGGTGAATGAGTCAGGAACAGGAAGTAAAGGAGTAAAAGCAAACTTGGCCTTCGGTTTGATTCCATACCGGCCCAGTGAGTCCATCTCCTCCTGCAGATGGGTGTTCTGCTTCTTTACATACTCCAGCTGAGCAGCCAGACGCTCCCTCTCTTCATGGAGCTTCTCCCTCGCCGCTCTCTCCGCGTAAAAGTCTGAGGAGTAAACCTCTGCCTGCACACAGAGTACAACAACAAAAAGCACAATGACCACCATGACACTGGCACACAATAATTTGGGTCCAAAGCTAGATGCTATGGTTACATTTAACAAAGCAAGAACTAAACATCAAAACATTTAGCCACCCACTGACCTGAGCCTGGAAGACAGATATGGTCTCCAGCTCCTTCTCCTTCTGGAAGATCTCCTGCTTCATTTCATCAATCTTGTTCTGTTTAGCAGCCAGGGCCTCTTCGGCGGCAGTCAGCCGGTCCTGCAGCTCGTCCACCACCTCCTTCTGCACCAGCAGAGACTGTGGGGCCAGAGGGCAAACGTCAAGCACTCATTTCTAAATGTTAATATGCTTATAACTGCATTAGGTTTGGTGGAAATTAGATTTGATCATCTGTTGCGAAGATGAGAAAAGGCTCCTTGTTATGCTATGTAAATTGACCTCTCTCTTCTTCTTCTCCTCTTTGAGTTCATTGTAGTCTTCAAACAACTTGGTGTAGGCATCCTTCAGCTGGGCCAGGTTGTTCCTGTGGGGAAGGAAAGAAGGGGGTGTCCAAATATAGGCTGATCACTACTGGGAAAATACAGGTTTCCAATGCAAATCAGTGTCATATAGTGTGTTTTGTGTGTGTATGTAAACTACAGTTATTCCTGTTTATTTCCTGTTTTTCTGCAGAGTAAAAGCAATTGAGATTCAAATTAACACGTGACTACTCTGTGTGTGTGTGTGTGTGTGTGTGTGTGTGTGTGTGTGTGTGTGTGTGTGTGTGTGTGTGTGTGTGTGTGTGTGATGCCTCTGACCTGTCCTCCCCTGCCTTCCTCTGCTCCATCTGGTTCTGGGCCTGCATGCTGTCCAGCTGCAGCTTCAGCCGGTCGTTCTCTGACTGCACAGCCTGTTTCTCCACCAGCTGGGCTTTCAGAGTGGCCACGTCCTGCTCCACCTCCCGACATCTAAACACAAGAGGAAGAAATGAGACACATGGATGACAATGACAATGAATCTCCGGGTCGTAAAAGTGAAGCCAATGCGGAAGTGCCTTAAACCTGCATTCTTTCTAACGGCCAGCAGGGGGAGACTCCACTGGTTGCAAAAATAAAATCAGAATGCATTGAAATCAATGGTAAAATGACCCTACTTCTTACTTGATTTATTACCTCAGTAAACACTTTCCTAATGGGTTTATGGTCTCAATCGCTAGTTTCAATTGTTCTTCAATAAAGCATGATGATAATTTAGTAAATTATGGTCTTATTTTGAGGCAAATAGATTGACAGGTTACTACCATGGCAACCTCTCCATCAGGACAGAGGCGACTCATATCCACATCACTGTGTAAATTTGACCAGCGCCATCAAAAAAATGTGTAAGGAGTCGGCGGTTCATTTTTCTGGTAAGTACAATTTGTTTGAAGCCTGTTTTTTTGTTTTTTTTAAAACCTGTCCTGCCCAGCAGTCTGGTATAGAGTATAATGACCTGGATACCATATTGTGCCAGACAGATTTTACTTTAACAAGAGAGTATTAAAAGACTCCTTTGTCTGTTTTATTATTTATTTAATTATGTATTGATTTGTCACCGGGCCGGACAGGGGGGCAGACATGGGGATGGGGGGGCACAAACAGACAGCACAGAGAAAGGACAACACCTGCAAGAGAAGGGGGAAAGGGGGATGGAAGGTGGGGACAACAGGGAAAAGCTGTGGGAAACACCAATTGCAGAAAGCAACGAAACCTGCAATAGAACAGAGAGGGGGGAGGAGGAGAAAACAACAACAGACAAAAACAAAAACAAACAATAAAAATAATAATAATAATAGTAAAAGACAACCAGCCGAACAGCAGCAATGAACAGCTGACATAGTAAGACAACTAAGAGAAAAATAAAAACAAGAAACAGTCACACACACTAAATAAGCAACACAGCACAGCCACGAGAGCTGGAATAATAATTTATAATAATAATTAATTTAAATAAGTAACTGAAAGAAAAGCATCAGGAATAATTCTACCAGGGACAACCTAAATTTGTGTCTGTGTGTGAGACTGATTATGTCTGTGTGCGTGTGGGTGAATGTGTCTGTATGTGTGTGTGTGTACATGTGTGTGCGCATAACCCTGTTAAAGAATGTAGTTAGTGAGAGTGGGGCGCCACGACTGTGCCACACCTACCCCAGCAACAGGCAGGCAAGAACCCCAGTAGCCAATAGGGGTGGGAGAAAGAAAAAGAATAAATCAATAAAAATAAAACAAAGACTCCCAGATGCACCGCGATGCAAACGCAGAAGACCCTGACCCAAATGCCAGTTGACAACGTAATGCCGACGGAACGCAAAAAGCGTAACCCGCGGAAGAGCAGCGCCCGGACCGACCGCGGCGCGCACACAACATAGACCAGTGCTCCCCCCCCCCACCCAGCACCCCACCGTCACGCAGCAAACGCGCCGCGCAGGTCACCGTGCACCCGCCAATAAAAGTCCGCCGTTCCCCCAACCGCCGGAAAAAACTAAGGCGCCGGCGCCAGCCGACATCCCCCATGCCCAGCGTGCCCCCCGGCCGCCGTGCAACACCAGCCAAACCAGCAACGAGGCAAAATCAACTAGTTCAGCTGCATGCCACCAACAACCCACCCACCCGTCAAGGGCCGAGAACTCCAGGCACAAACCCAGAACAAACCGGAGCACACCCCTGCCCCGCACCCACACTGCACATCCCGAAAACTAACTATATACCTCAGTATCCAGAGGGGTCCAACAACTGGCCGACAGAGAAATGGGGAAGCATGGATCCGAGGCCAACGAAGCAAAACAAACAGGTCTCTCCAAGCCAACGAGGAAATGCCTCCCCCGGACTCCAATGCACAAACTAAACACCCAGCAGCCATCCAGAGACCCTGCCCAGGGAAAAAGTATAATGCATCAAGATGCATCGACAATCGCCCCACAATCCCACCGCAGCCGGATCAACCTGCGCAGAGACCCCCACCCCCAGAACCCAGGGCACCCTGCGACCCCCCAAAGCGCAAAGGACCCCAGACCGCATGTCCCGGGGGAAGCTGTACCCCGCTCCAAGGAAGAACAGCAGAATGCCGTGCCGGGAAGCTCCCTGCCGCCAGGGAGCGATAACGCGGGAGAACCAGGCCAATCGTTCATTAGCCAAAATTAGCATCCTGGTTAATGTCACAGTTAATGAGAATTACAGATGCACCTCGCTAACCACGCTAGCTAGACAGTGTGGGCTTGCGTGTGTGAGACTTCTATATGCTTGTGGGCCTAACCTGTCCTGCAGGTTCTTCTTCATGCCTTCTGCTTCATCCAGCTTGCTCTGGGCCTGCTGCAGCTCTTTGAACAGCGTCATCATCTGAGACTTGAGATTCTCCACCTCAGAGGCTGCCTGAAATATTTGCAGTACAATAGGATAACTAAACATCCACATACAGCTAATATATTTCCTGCCACTGCTAATTTAACTTTCACTTTTAGTAAATACCTTTTCCTCTTTCCCAGAATCCTCCTTGGTCTCTGGCTCTGCTTGGGTGGTCTGTGTTGATTCCTGTACATTGCTCTTCCTCTCCTCCAGCTCTCTAATTCTGTTGGGCAGTTTGTTTTAAAAACAAAGTATGTCAGAGGAAAAACGAAGACTTGTTGTGTTTTCTGATGCCATTAGAAGAGTTTCAGCTGTGAAGATGAGAGTAGATTATTTAGCGGTGAACTGTTCCTATAAAGTTGCTGTCCTCTACCTGGCAGCAGAGGACTGCAGCTCGGCCTGCAGCCGCTCAGCCCGCTGCGTCTCGTTCCTCAGTGACTGGAGGAGCTGGCTGACGGTCACCTCCTCGCTGTCCAGCCGGGACGCCGTCATGCTCAGATCCGGACGTCTGCTGCGCTCTGAACCGCACACGTCGTTCACACCGTTGACACCTCCATCCTGAGAAGAAAAAAAACACAGTTAGATCCCAAACTTGTGTCTCATTTCATCAAAGAGAATAAAGCTGCATCTTTATTAAAAATCTCATCTGGATTTATTTTATACAGCACATAATATTTGTACAATTGATGAATACTACTCTACTTTAATGCTACTTTAAAGTGAAGACTTTTTGTGTTATATGAGGCCTTTCCATGTTGCATAGAAGAACATTTTGAAGGAAACACTGATTATATGAGCGTCTTTGTAATTTATTTTTATGTGTGTGTGTTGCTCCTCACCGAAACCCTGATGATCTCAATGAAGGAGTCGTCATGCGAGTCCTGGTCCGCCTTCAGCTGCAGCTCAGAGTTCATGGCCACCAGGTCGTTCTTCTCTGCTTGCAGGCGAGCGACCTGGGCACGCAGGGCATCCAGCTCTGCACTCTGATTGGATGCCTGGAGATAACATCACACGCCACCAACGCACATTATTAAGTAGTCAAAGTCTTAATTTAGTTACAGTGCAGCTTGACAGAAGCTTAAATCTATTAGTTCATGTGTAATGACACAGGAACATTAACACTGGCTAAAGAAAAGACTCAGTCTCAGCCTCACCAGCAAGTCTCCCAGGGCTCCCCCGTTCTTCCCCTCCACTTCCATCCTCCTGCTCAGCTCCTGGTTTTCGAGCGTCAGTGCTGCCATGCGGCCCCGAGCTTCCTCCAGCCTGCTCTCCAGGAAGTCCCTCTCCTCCCGCTGCTTCTCCCGCCATGCAGACAGACCCTCGAAGCGCTCCTTCATCGTCAGGTTGGTCTGACGCAGGGCCTCTGAGCGAGAGACACACATGGAGGATTTGAATAAATGCATCTTGTATGAGCCAAGTCATTTGAATTAGGACCCTTTCCATAGATAGCATGCCTTTTAGGCCTTTCTTGACATGAGCTGTCAGGAACACTATGTCCACTGACCTTTGACCCTTGATCCTTTGGCCAGACTCGTAAAAATATATCTTTGTTGTTGAATAGAGCAGCAGCAACAATTTAAAAGCTCAAATAAAAAATATTCCATTCAGCCCTCAATCAGACAGCCACCTACACACACCTACTCTCACCTTTCAAGTCTCGGTTCTCCTGGATGAGGATGTTCATCTGCTGCAGGGTTTCCTCCAGCGTTCCGGACTGACTGGGAGAGCGAGATATGTCGCCGTTCATCATGGGGCCTCCAGACGCCATGGTGCTGAGACGATGACAAGGAAGGAGACAGAAAGACACACGTATAAGATGTAAGAAGTTATTGCTTTGTCATTTTGTGTGTACTTCAAATAACTTACTTAAAATAAGGTTGTTTTTTTAATGCTGAAAATAAGTTCTGTGTTAAAAATAAATATGTATCTAAAATAAAAATACATCCACTGGCATCACATTTTGATCCTGTGCCTACTTTGAATATTAGTACTATAGTGCAACACACAGTATTCACTGAAGAATGAGGGGCGATGATGGACACTGCAGTCTGCCACAACCTCTTTTCAGTTCTACCAATGGACGGCGCAAAAGTTCAAATTGTACACACTGGCTTTAAAGGTTCAGTGTGAAAGTTTTAGAGGTAAACAGCACCTCACGGTGCATTCACATGCTCCTCGGATGGCCCCATTTCCCGAGTTGTGAAGTGGTTCTTCCGACTTCAGTGTGTGTTCATGTGCTGTTGAGTCGGAATGTGGATTCAACACGGACGCTACTACAAAGATGTGTTGGATTAGCATTATCAGAGCGTATAAACAACAAGCATGACATTAAGTTCACTCTACATGGACAGCAAACTAACCGTTATAACCATATTACAAATTACATGTGAGCAAAATATGTAACACGTGATTTTACACGGATCAAAGTTCTTTATATTTCTTTATGTCCCATGTACACTTTATTTCTCTTTTTGCAATACAGATTCTTTGGAGGAAAAGATTTTGATTATTCCAACACCCCATGAATGCACCATCAGTCACCGGTCACCCCTTGCAGGAGAGGCTATGGTCCTCAATTTGTCCAAATCTTCTCCTTTTCTTACTTCTAATAAACCAGTCAACTACTACTATTACTACAACTGCTACTACTACTTCAATGTAGTGATGAAACGCTCCCTGCAGAGCATTTGTCAGTTTGGGCTACTGTAGAAACATGGCAGCGCAACATGGAGACTTCCATGTAAGAGGACCCGCGGTGTAAAAATGGCTCATTCTAAGGTAATAAATACAATTGACCTCCTAAATATTACACACTGAGCATTTTTGAACCGTTGCAGAGCTTGAGAATCACTTCTTCCACTAGCAAATAAATCTATTTGTCCCAGACTTTCACTTTGAAATATTGGACTTGTGATCTCTCCCTGTAGAAATGACACTGTGATTATGTTACACACACCAAGTTAGCAGGGGTCAGCGTTTACTTGATTTAGAGATTAATTATGCTGTCTGAAGACCATCATATTCACAAGAACAAATAGAGCAATTGAATCCCTAATTTTTGCTTGTCTATTAAAATTGTTGTCATTTTATGGGAAAGTTTTTACCACACAATATGACTGAGCACATGCTGACATCACCAAGTGACTCAGTATTCCTGCATGCAGCAGCAGAGGAGCAGCAGCACACAGCCAGTTAAAAGGGATTATCTCATCAGCAGGTCACATGATAATTCAATTACATTACAATAACAGAGAAATCAGTATGCTATAGTTACACCGTGTGGTCTGCTTCTGTCCTCTTACTGGCCTTACTGAAAGACCGTCATAAATAAAGTATAAGAATTATTGTAATGCATGTAAAAGGAGATATCACGGGTAAAGTGTATGTTAAAACACTGAACACCAGTGAGATAAAATGACACTTTAAACCCACCGCTGAATACCACAGACATACTCGCTCTGCTAAAATGTTATAGGTATATTTTTGTTGATATGTAGTCGTATAATTTTACTTTCACTTTCCTCAGGTGGGCCTAACAGTATGGGACTCTTGGTAAACACTAAAAAGTTACCAGCAACTTACACGACACGGATATGGTTACACGTGAGCCAAACTGCGTCATATCGAACACTTAAAAAACAGTACAAATGTTTTAACTCACCAGCTCTCTACTCCTGAACTAAACACTGTCCGGATGTTCACTTCCGAAAACACAAATAAACGCTCGGAGAGACAGCAAAATATCTCGACCAACCTTCTGGTCCTGCTTCTGGTTTTTTAGCAACGTCAAGTCAAACCACGTACAGAAACAATAAGCTTCCGGTAGAATATTTAAAAAATAAAACCACACTTTTATAAAAATCGGCGTGAAGTTGGTATAACCTTTGCCAGTAATTTATATTAGCCCTGTGTCAATATAATTTATATTTATCTGTATAGGTTACCGTACTAAATTGAAAACATGACATAAAAAAACAGAAAATACACAGGGAAACAGGGAAAATGGATTAGTAAAACAACTCGAATTAGATTTTTTTTTTAAACTTCTGTTGCATTTAATTTAAAAATCCCACACATATATATGTATATTCCCTACATGATGTAGCCTATGTATCATGTATGTCGTTGCGCTGTTTACATAAACCCCAATGCTATTATATTGATATAACCTATATTTGAGCTTTTATTTTGAAGGTTCATTTGCCTTACTTCCTGTCCCCATAGGGCCTAATTGTCACAGAAAACGCTTGTTTGTATTTTACTAAGGTTTTCATTTCCTCGATGTGACGTCGCCGAGTAGATCTGAGGATAAACTGCAGCTGCGTGTGCACAGAGCCGCTGTGTCCAAAGGTCCATCCGCATGTTTTACACATCAGGGCACGCCTGGCAGCTGAGGGCGGGGCCAGCCATCAACTGACAGCGGGATTTCCCTTCAGGAGTCACCTTGCACTTTGAAAACGGGAAAGGAAAGACTGGAGATTCCCTAACCTGCTCAGACAACCATGTTTTGGTAACAGCAACATTAAAATAATTAAAATAGAATTAATCCTGATGTAATATCTTAAAATATTATTTCATAAAAACACATCATGGTCACTATAAAATAGGAAGCCTAATGGAATACAATATGCTTACCCATTTTTTCCCTTTAATCGAAACGTGTTTACAAAGTGGACCATTAAGCAAATATTAATTATTACAGCTTTTATTCACTTTTTTTCAGATAATCAATTGCAGTAGGCTATATAAAAATTAATAATAATACATAGCATATACACAGTATATACACTTTAGGCTACATGCTGTTCATGTCAGTGTCCATTGGATGTCAGTGTCATCTAAGCAGAAAAACCAAATACATTTCAGCTGTAAAAATAGACCCCACTGAAATGTAGTTTCTGTGGTTCTGTGGTTCTGCAGTACAATAGAGATTTATTAGCCAATAGAACTGAATACTGGATATTTACAGGAGTGATAGTGGAGAGAATTATATATTTATCTTATCTTATCTGTTCTATTACTGTTCAATAATCAATAAGTGATGTAAGCTAATTGTGAACATTTTCCAGATTGCACTTAGTCTCAAGTAAGCCCCCAAAGAGCTTGTTCTGGGCAAGCTCTCCAACATTAGAAACCACTTTCCAATATTACTTTGACTTCCCCTTGGACGCTTTCAAATGCGCTATCAGAAAGTGTATATTTCTCAAGAACTGTATCCAAATGCCAAACGTTTCTGAGCTCAGTTCGACGATGACCGTGCCTCTGTCCACATCCCAAAAATCTAGAAATCTAGTGTTAAAATGTAATGCTTGCAGTTTGCTAAAATAGCCATTATTTGCTACTTTTTATTTAGGATGTATGGGTTGCCCTGCTGTTTGCTTTGAAATGCTGGTAACATTATCGGGTTGAACAGGTTTTAAATATTAACGTTTATGATCCCCGACAAAATAGTCAACTCAAACGCACCAACCATCTCACATGGTCAAAGCGTTGGTATTTACGCACTGAGATGAGACCGTGTAGGAGAATCAAACGACGGAGCGTCACATCAGTCCATGAACGCAGCATCCATGCGCCCTTCTGAAGAGTGTGACTCCCAGAAAACAGATGAGATGGAAACATTTGGAGCACAGCAACAGGTTGGAGTAGTTCAGGTTACTGCAAACTGATTTGACTGGTGAGTTCTGGAGGGGAGAAGAGCTGTTTGAGTTTGGTTAATGGACAAAAACACTGCGGTTGATTATTTTGTGTAAAACATTACATTGCATGGTTTTGGTCAGGTAGGCTACAGCATCCTCAAGCGTCCAGGTAACAAATACAGGGGTTTAGTTCTTTAAACGCAAACGCTATTTTGTTTTAATTTTCAACTGTCTTTCAGCAACGTGGATGCTCGAAGAGACTGGCCTCCAGTATTAAACAGCAAACGAGTTTTTTCTGAAGCGAAGCATCACCACAGGGATTAACACTGCTGGAAACTTGTAACTCTTCTCGGGCTCTTCAGGATGTTTTCCACGGCTCTCTTCCTCGGCGTTTTTGCGCATCTGGTTACTTTTACGCACGGGTGCCAGCTCCCCACTGAGTGGCGGCCGCTGAGTGAGGGCTGCCGGGCGGAGCTGGCAGAGATCATCGTGTACGCCCGGGTCCTGGCGATCCACCGGGAGCCCCTGGGCGGAGGGGCGGGCAGCCTGTACAATTCGCTGCCCTTCGGGTTCGGGTATGGGTACGAGGGCGCGGAGGAAGGGCTGCTATACTCAGCGGAGGTGGAGTTGCTGTGCGACCAGGCCTGGGGCAGCATGCTGGAGGTGCCCACTGGATCAAGACTCAATCTGACCGGATTGGGGTACCTGTCCTGCCAGTCCCACACCGTAATGGAGAACTACTCCTACTTCTTCTTCCTCAGGTGAATTGCATAGCACATTTATCCAAATGGTTCCAACAGACATTTGGCAACACTAATCCAAACAGTGCTTCAACAATCAGAACGTTTTGTTTCCATTAAAACTTTTTGCCAGACAGATGTGCATTTCATTTATTTATGGTTTATTTGATAGAGACAGATGTACACAGAGGGACGCAACAGCTATCCAATGCATGTATCACAGTGTTTATAGCAGATGCTAATTAGCAACACCCTTCCCTAGAAGGGCTTTTGCAAAATAGCAACTAACACTCTAATAACTCTTTTGCATTTTTGTCTTTTGTCAATTTGTTTGGGAGCAAACTTTGATCTACAGTCAGAAAAAGAGTAAAGAACACCATTGTTAAATATAATTTTGAGGTATACCACTTGAAACTTTTCATTCACCATCATCTGTAGTCACTGGTTATTTTGCAAAAGAATTTACCTGCAAAGTAAACTACCTGCTCATCAAATATGATGCATTTCTAACCTATGAAATGCTATGAAACTTGCAAAGCCACATTTGACTTGGTTGATGCAAATTAAAAACCACAGCTACTGTACATCCCAGTGATTCCTGCAGCAGCTTCAGCTTTCTCCTCACAGCCTTCCTGTTTATCTCCTCTTCAGGATGGATGAAAACTACAACATCCTGCCCCACGGCGTCAACTTCCAGGACGCCATCTTCCCCGACACGTCCGAGAACAGGCGCACGTTCTCCAGCCTCTTCCAGTTCTCCAACTGCACCCAAGGCAGCCAGCCTTTCCACACCTTCAGCCCCGAGTGGGACACCCAAGAGGACAGCAGGGTAAGGCTTCGCATTGTTTTGACCACACACACCTTTTTCACGTCTAGTGCAATGTCATCATGCACAACCTGTTGAAGACAAAGTGTTAGGCAGCTTGATTTAATAGTTGGCTTCCATAGTAATGCATGACAACAAAAGTGGCCCGATTCCCAGGTTAAAAACTTCAGTCAGGTCAGCTTTTTTGGTGTTTGTAGAGGATGTAAACAAACCCGACACTATCTTGTTACCATGAAGATAACACATTAACAGTCCAGACGGACAGCAGGGTGCAGGAGACTGGAGGTGGGGGGGGGGTCTAAAAACTATTGTTAGGGTGTTTTGGTTTGTTAGTAATATTCTTGCTTCAGGACCTACATTTTGTAGTTGTAGCAAAAATGTGAATGTGCAGTGCAGTGTATGTTGGAAGAAAAGTGACACAGCAGAGTGAGGCTTTGTGGGTTTGATTGTTTGTGCATGTGGACACCTAATCCTGAGTTGAGTTGTGACTCTGCTGACAGGAATGTGGTGAGGATCATTAGATACACAGTTTAACTCTCCTCTGGCACAGTGCAGAGCTAAACACACACACCTCACTGTTCTGATCTTCAGAAGGATGAAAAATAGAAGAAGAAGAAGAAGAAGAGTTGATTATAGATGATCAAAGCAGTTACTGATAGGTTGAGTTCTGTCCATCTGGCTCTTAAGGCAGACAGGATGCTAGCAATCCAGGGGTCAAAGATCAAATAGCAGAGATCCACATGTTTGACAGGCAGCAGTTTGAAAGAGTGTCAGTCTGCAGCTTCGATTCATATCAGTATGAAGTAACGTTGCCTGCTGACCTGGGACCAGAGATAAGCTGAACTCTGTCAACAGAAGAAGAAAGGTCTTCTGCTGTGATTCAGGCATTTATTATCACACCTGCTCTGAGTGAGCTGAGCAGGTCACACTTCAGACAAGACAGAACACGGCGGCTGTAGATGGAACTACACAAGTCTTTGCCCTCAATTATTAAAGGATACAAGAGCAGCTGTTTAGATGTTGAAAAGGTTTCATTAGGAGCGTAGGACTGGGAGAGAATACATGGCCCTCATGTGGGCCCTAATGTGAGGAGGGCCCACAAAGATACTAGAACGAATAGCTGTGGGTGCAAAGAGGGGCCCATAGAGAATGCTTATATACAGGGTCCAGATATTTGTGTGACGCCTCTGAAGCAACACAAAATGGATGTTTTCATATAGCATCATAGTAACTTTAAATTCACACTAATTATATCAGAATTGTAGACTGGAGATTTTGACTGGTTGAAAGTCTCAAAAATTAGAGCTTGAAACGTGACTTTAGAGACACTCCTCATAGTCTTGACTTGACCGGTTAAAAACTTGAGACCTGAATATTTTTGCTTTCAAGCCTCAGGTTTTTACTAGTAAAATCCTGGAATAATAAATAAATAAAACAGACAGGCTTTGCAACGCTTTCAGACTTTAGCCTTTGACTGAGACTTCAAATGACTTTTTGTTATTTTGACTTTACTCATCGTAAAGGAATTGAGACTTGGGATGTGACCTGGACTTGAGTAATTGAAG
This sequence comes from Micropterus dolomieu, assembly GCF_021292245.1. Classification (NCBI taxonomy): domain Eukaryota; kingdom Metazoa; phylum Chordata; class Actinopteri; order Centrarchiformes; family Centrarchidae; genus Micropterus; species Micropterus dolomieu. The sequence continues at coordinate 6,693,960 of NC_060165.1, read as the reverse complement.
AATCGACACAGTGCACCTATTTGTGTAAATTGTAATAGAAAAGGGTAAATAGACATGTATTAGCATCACTGCGTTAACAGTCAGGATAGTGCACCTTGTTAAGAAAGACATGGTTAATTGTTTCCGAAATAGATTTATGGCACTTTTTTACTGTTGGCAGTCAGAAATGCAGAGCTAAATCAGGAAAGGTGGCGTGGTGTCTTCTTCATCCTTTCTCTTCAGGTTTGACCTGCCGGGTCTGGCCTGTGAGCTATATGGCCAAAGGTCAGTGAGGCAGGGGTTAAAGAGACTGCTCATTTAGAGAACGAGCACTCGCATGTAGAGGCCGTAACCTTCAGGCAAGGCAGGACTAAACAGGTGTTTTGCTCTGGGAATTTATGGAGGAGTAAGAAATGGAAGGACTTTCATCTTCCTCTTCATGTCTCTGCCCTCAGTGTTTTCCTTGTCTTTTTGAATTTGGAAGTATCAGATTTGAAGCAAAAGAAAAGCGATCGTCTCCGTCTTTCCATCGGTTCTACTTGGGCTGTAAATGAAAAGAAATTAAAAACAACAAGAACATGATCTCTTTTCTAATTTCACTATACAGAATTCTTAGATTTTGACAGTGCTTCCCAGGCTGCGTCACTCGCTTCAGAAGGAAATTAAACACAAAACATCCCTAAAATTGGAGGTGGTTTGCTTTCTGGTTTCAGCCTCGTGGGAACCAGACACCCCTCCAGAAGGATAGACAAGAGACCACTTTTCTGCCAGAACCTTCAATTAGCGTTTGTTCAAAACCTCCTCTTATTAGCAGCACTCAGAGCAGATTGAGCCAGAGGTAGAGATCACTGTTCCTCTGTTTGTTTCCTGAAAGATATCCAACCTTTTTCAGATTTTATTTTGGGCCCATTAGCCTTGAATTGATAGGCCACAGTAAGATAAAGACAAATTCTCCAAATACTTCTTAATCAGCACATTTCCATGGTTACATGGGATGATTTGACTATAACCACAGTGAGGGACCACCCTAGTTTCAACTGTCATGTAAACACCTTTAACACAACTCTCATTAATACTTAATGTGGACGCTCAGAGGGATTAAAGGAAGACAACACAGTATTCCTGTTTCACTCAGTAGTTAAAAGCTGCCTCGTCTTTGTTTTTCTTTCTCTATCTGCCTCCCTTTGGTCTTTTTTATCTGTTCATCTCTCACTGTCTCTTTCTGTCTTGTTTTCTGTCTCTGTTTCCTAATTATCTTTCTCCATGCACGCGCACTAAAACACACACACACAGCAATATAAAACCTCAGGAGAGGAGAAAGCCTGGCTTGTGTCTTTGACGTCAATAGTGAAGCTCTAAAGACACCAAATGTGTGCGTGTAGGGGGGACCCATGCTGAGTCTCCATATAAAGTTAGAAAGAAGAATCAAAAGTCTGCAGAAATAAATGAGCAGTCAGGTCAGCCTGGACACACACAGAGGCAGGTCTCTCAATCCCTACAGTTCTTTGCTCTCCTTTTCCTCTTTCACTGACCCTGTCTCCTTTCTTGCGCTCTAATCAATCTGGCGATGAATTAATATAAATGCAGGGAGATGTGCAGTTTTGTCCAGAACACATACTGCCATCTAAGAAGCAGTTTGCTCACAATGAACATAAGTGCACAATTGTGATATAGAGTACAGTTGCTTAAAGCTGCATTATTATATTTTAGGCCACATGGGGGCAGCACAACTGGCAAAACACAACATTGACATTGATAATTTATCAATTATTAATTAATTATTATTATTTAATTTTTATAAGATGATATGGCAAATCATGCTGGCAATAGTTGCTAATTTATACATCCAGTCATTACAGAGCAACATTAGCATCAATTTGGGGTTGTGTTTCTGGCCACCTGACAAATATAAGTCTAATCTTTACTCTTCTTTTAGCTCGGTTTTTGGTCTCCACCAACCCCTGGGGAAATATCTTTAGCAGGTAAATGCTCCACTATGTTCATCAGCTTATCTATAACTGTGTCTGTCTGCTGTTTCGTGCTGAGCAGGTAACGCACAGCGGGCATATCAAAACCTTTTAACTGAAACAACCATGATTGACACTCAACCAAAACAGTAAAGTTGCTGCTCCCAAAACCAACACAATGAGCTGAAAGATGCTAAAACGCACCACAGAGGCGAAGGAAAACTGCAAAGCGACAATTATCTATATGTGGGTTTGTCAAAACGGACGACTCCTTTTTATTTCATTGATAGTGTTAGAATATTGTTAAGTGCAGCTTTAAATGCATCCTTAATTTTGATATTCTGCAGCTTTGGTAGAGTTTTGGAGAAAATAGACACTGCCTCTGTGTTCAAATTGTTGTACACTTGAAATTGAGAACATATTGTACGGGTATGTGTGTGTCTTCACATGCCCTCTAAATACTGTTTGTACAGATGATGCTAAACAGCAGGCAGGTAACACTCGGATGTTTTGACAGGTGGTGTTTGTGTGAGCAGGTCTGTGTAAGGGTTGTCATGCTGAGAGCCTTCCTATGAGTACGAAAGGGATCAAACTGTAATTCTTTTTCTTTTCTTTTCTTTTTTTTTTTTTAACCAATGTTATGTAATATGGTAATAACTTTGCTTCAACTAAAGTAAAAGTAAGGTGAATGGAATTTTTATTTTCAAAACAAATTAAATGTCTCTTTCCAGAACCAACAGCCCCATCACTTAGGATAACCCGCAGACTTTTTTTCAGCAAAAAGTAGCTTCAATGAAAAGGTTTGTTTTAATTTATGTTAACTGACCCTTTATTTTAAGATTTTCCATAACATGCTAAATCTTTGCATATCAGAAGTATGCATGTCAAAAGTATATTTCACTATTATAAATATTCAAATTGGTCATTGCATGTAAAGATGGATTTGTAGATGTTTTTGGTGTTAATATCTGATTTCCATTCTTACTCATGATGCCAGGAAATCCACATTTAGGGGACTCTGTGCGTAGCTTAGATGGAAAGCTAGCACTTACCTCAGTGGCTGAATATGACATCCTGAGACAATCAAGCAACCACCCTAAGCTTTAAACAAATAGTTCAACATTTTGAGAAACACGCTTTCCTCACTTTCTTGCAGAGAAGATTGATACCACTCTCATCCCTTCAGGAGCTCAATTTGTAGCATGTAAAACCTCATGTAAAACCTCAACTTATCATTTTTACTCTCCAGTTTCTGTACAGATTAAACAAACAAGATATAACATATTAATTAGTCAGCTTTAAAGGTGGTAGGTAGGTGGATAATTTTTTAAACTTTGCTAGCTGTTTCCATGTTTCCTGTCTTGAGGCTAAGCTAACATAATGCCTCCCGGTTCTAGATCAATACCTGAATCACACACGAGTGATATCTATCTTCTCATCGAACTCTCGCAAAAAAGCAAATGAGTGTATTTCCTAAAATGTCAGACTTTCGAAACCCTGCGTTCTATTTACCTTGGAATTCGGAGCTCTGGACTCGGGTCGATGTCATATCCATTAAAAAAACAAGGAAACCTGAGTTGGATGCATTTCATTTGCCACACAACACAACGGGTCGGACAACAAAATGTACGTGTTGTTTTAGCAACAGCGACCATTGTTGTTGTTAGCAACGTTGACCTAGCCATTTTTGGCAGCACCAGTTGATGAACAACACATTACACGGTATTTCACTCATAGCATGATCGTAGCAACATGCCTTTGGGCAACGGTAGAACAGTAGACTGTGTATGACTTACTAAATTGGACACAAAGACAAAAGTGCTAAAAAAAACTTAAAAACACCAGCTTTTACTGACAGTCGAACTTTGCAGCCATCTTGCTTTCTGAACTTGGGGTCCTCTGCGTTCGACCGAGTTGACGAGTAGGAACTTCCATTTGTCACTTCTGGTCTCAGAACTCAGAATATACCTCAGAAAACAAGTTCCGAGTGCAAATGGAACGCACATTGACTCACATACAGAATACGCTGTGGACTATATTTGTTAGCAAAGTGCTAGTGGAACACAAGGAACAATTAAACCCAACCGAGGCATGATGGCTGTGAAAGGTGTCGGTTTGTAAGCTGAGGGTGACAATAATGTACATACAGCACATGGTGTGAGTTTAAGGATTTCCTTAGGTATGTTCCTCTGACAAAGTGCAGTCATAAATGAACTGACATGCATTCCCCACTGTGACTACGAGAGCACTCGCCCCTGTTAACCCCGCTGACTTGGGTCAGCTCATGAGATGGAAAATTAGGGCCCCTGAAACATCAAAGTACACAAACCTTGCATTGCCAGGGAGGGATGGGTGGTCCTTGAGGCGATGCAATTATGTTACACAGACACACATAAACAGAATTCATCATCCTCTAATGTTTTTGCACTGGTAATGGATACATGTAAATGACTCCAGTCAGGCCCTCAACTTTATTTGCCCATCCTCCCTCCTCCAAGTGTGTTTGGCTTTGCAGGAGAAAAAACATGATAAAGGGAGAAATAATAACACTCTGGAGATCAAAGGCAAAAAAGTTCATTCATTCCCAGTGGCTGCTGGGAAAATCACATCACTAGTGATCCCGCACTACACAACCAGCTGACGAGAAGGCAGCTGGTGGTTTACTGCAGTTTGGTTTGCCTGTTAAGAAAACAACATGTCATGTATGTTAACTTACAGCACCACTTTCTCTCTCTTCCTTCCTCCAGCTGCTGTGTTCCTCGGTGCAGGCCGCGTTGTTCGAGGAGGAGGAGCGAGGCCGCAGGCTGCAGGAGCGCCTGGCAGCGGCAGAGAGGAGGAACCGGCAGCTGAAGGAGCGCGTTCGGAAGGTGAAGCGCTCCCTGAGGAATGCCCGCAAGGCTGCACGCAAGGCCGAGCAGGAGGCGCAGGAGCTGCAAGAGAGGCTGAAGGCTGCAGAGCGGATGGCGGGGCATCACCTCAACACCATAACACAGGAGGAGCCTCCGCCTGGGCGTTATGCGAGCAAGGCGAGACACCAGCGAATGCAACTTTAACTAATCTCACCTGCCCCACACTGTTACCCACCTGGACTGAAAACAGCCATTGGAGATCAAGAGACTGCTGGGCGGTCTCAATGTAAAGGACAAATAAATAGCAACTGTCACATCTGCATAAACACACTTTTAAAGTAATAATCTACATAGTTTTCTTGTAAATAAACTCCTCTTTCTCTCTTTTGTATCCCTCATTGCTAAAACACAAGAGTAATTATCAGGACCGTTCCTGGTCATCTGACAAAGAACAAAAAATTTTCCTGAAAGAGAATCAAAAATGTATTTTCTCGATGATTCCTCTTGCAGGAGGAGCCGTACTTTAGGTCTGCTGCATTCTACAACTGGATTCAGTTGCTGCTCACATGCTCTTCTCAGGCCGTAATCACACAGGATGTGTTTTTGCTCCAACACAAAGCACAGCTATGAGTGACAATAATAACAGTACCAGCAAGAGCTCATTATTATACGAGTGATGCATTATTGTTTGCCATTCAACTGAGATGCATTATGGGAAGCATGGGATCCAGTGTTTGAATATCAGGATATCTCGACCTCTGCTGCATCGATTCTGGCAATTCTAATAAAAAAATCTGGCTCTGGCAGGAGGCCCAACATCATAGAATATTAAATCTCTGTAATACTGCATGACTTTGATTTTTTGGTCACTTGGGGGCAGCAAAAAACAAGCTGTAAACATAACATTGACATATCACCTTTTAAACCAATAAGGCGAACTTGTTAGCAAAAGGTTTCTTGTTTACACATTCAGAAGACACACGTAACACTTGGAGTTGTGTTTCAGGCAACGGGTGAATGTTAGTGAGAAAACTTTCTCTCTCTTTAGCTGCTAAATTCTCCACTATGTTCATTGGCTAGTTGCTAACTTTGCCTGTCTGCTGTTTGTTACTGGGAGGCTGGGTTATTAGAGCCTTTTCTCTTTTTTTACAGAAAAAAGCTGCCTGTTACAAATAGAATCAAAGTGATTAGACTGAATCAACCATTAAAGTTGCGGGCTGGAAAAAACAGAACAATGAGCTGAAAGATGCTAAAATACTCTGTAGAGCAGAGGGGGGCTGCAGAGGTAATTCTCTGTGGGTGACCCTTTACACAATACATATAGTAATTTGATCGATTGTTAGTATAAAAATATTGATTATAGCAGATTTAAGAAATTGAAAGGCTGGTGGAGGAATATTTAGTCTTTAAGTTTTCTCAGCTTTTCGGGAAACACATCGTATGACAACAACTAAACAACTGAGTACAACCAAAGAAAACACATAGAGAAATGCCTTTTATGTAATCACAGCCTAGTGAGGCACTACTAAGAGACATTACATTTAATTTTAATGATGTTGTGATGTATTGACTTTTTTTATGAGCAGAGAGTCGTGTAGAATGAGAATTCTAGGATGTTTGAGAAGGTTCGTTTATTTTTAATTTAAGTTTTTTGAAGTCTGGAACATCAGCTTGTATGTGGATATTTTTGTATGATGGTTTTTCTGCTTATAAAATTTGATTTGGATGAACATCAGACTGAACGTGACAGTGTTTTGATGAAGGATATTAACATCTGGGTCACGGGAGATTAAAAAAACAAACAGCCACACACACTCAGCGTTTCAGTTAAGCCCTACAGTATCACGCAGAGTGTAAGGAGGTTAAGGTCAGAGGAGACATTGTAGTATTTGGGGAGAGAAAGAAATGTGTGTGTGTATATGGTCCATCAAGTGGCTGGAATGTGTTTGTGTGGGCGGCAATGTTCGGAACAGCAGGACGTCGCTGAAATATTCCTCTAATTCAGTCTGGAAAACCAAAAGCTCTGGAGGGAGGCGAGCAGCGTCACATCACGAGACCACTGTGAATGCAAGGATCACCAAAAGACAGCAAAATGAGAGGCAGGTTGGATGCAGAGAGAAAGATATGTGTTCATCAAAGGCTGAATTGTATTTTCTCTCTTGTGCCACAAACATAATCAAACGCTCAGTGGCGGTGAGGTGAGGAATAAAGCAGCGGATGAATTTTGACCTGCAGTTGGTGACTGAGATGCTAAAATAACAATGTTTTTACATCGTGTCGGACACAGTCTCCTCTCTGAAGCAGACCTTCCTCTTCTTGGTCTATGCTTAGTTAGCATGCAAGCAGCACAGGTACAGAAATGCTTCATACCACTGCTAACCCCGCAGCAGCCAGACATGCATATCTGATGCTTAGAACAACTGAGGAAATATTGCTGCAGCTGTTACTGCTCAAATAAGTGTTGTGACAAGATGCAACTGACAACCCCCTCAACAATTTAAAAGATTAAAGCCAAAAGTGTGGAATTGTTATGTGATTACAGGTGCTTTTAAATTGTGATGATGATGTTGTACGTTTTTTATTTGGAAAAGAATCCGATAATCCCGGTGAAAATCTGTGCAGTCTATTTGTCGCTTTCAGCGCAATCACCATGGTTGGCTTCGTTAGGTTGAGGGTCGTTTTTGTATCCCTAGGGGTCACCAAAGTTACATTTAAAAAAAATCCTTTCCATAGTGGCTTTAAAAAGGGTGGTGAAGGGAGCTGCGATGCCAAATGGCACTGGCATATCAGCAAAGTAACAGTAGGAAGTTTTACACCTGCATAGATATGACCAGATGTTAGCCTACTTGTCAGCTGGTCGACAATAGGCTGGTGAACCTTGAATGAGAACACTGATGCCAATCAGCTAGTGCTATGCTTGAACTATGCCTATGTTCCATTTGTAAGCATTTCTAACCAATGTCCATTAACTTTTGAGGGGGGTTTTAGAACTGTTCTAAATAACTCATCCTCACACCATGGTCCCTCAAAACCCAACAATAGTCTCTTGATTAACAAATCCAAATTTTTGATTGGGAAAAAAAATGGTGCAGGCAAGATGCAGTGTGCACAGTTTTGCACACTGTGAAAAGCAACTTCAAACCAAGAGACAACAAAGAAAGAATAAAAATATCGTCACTTCTGCAACTAATCCATGAATGAAATGACAGCAGATCCTGAATGCAACCTACTAGCTAATGCTGCACCATGGACACTTTAGAGCAGATGACAGTTTTGACAGCTTGAATTCATCTTTAATTCATTATCATTCAACATCTAGCAGATCTCCTCTGCACGGTTGAGTCAGGACAAGCTTGTACAAAGCATTTTTACTTAAAAGTAAAAGGTCACTGCTGGTGTGACTGTGCTACTGCAAGTAGATGGTGTATAGTTTGATTTAGTTTTTAGCTTACTAACTGCTAGCAAACACAGAGTAGAGGGAAACATCAAGTCACCACCCACTGTATGCATTCAAAATTATCTGTTTAAATTTCACAGCATGCCACGTTCCTGCCTCTATTTCCTGTGGGACTGTGTGTTATCGCACCGTTTCAGATGATCTGCCTGTAATTAGTTTTATTGAATATATATGTGCTGCTTAGTAAAGAACAAAAAAACATGTCACTGTAGGGAAGAGGGGGGAGAGGAGGAAAAGAAACCCTGTGGCGAGAGAAGGGCTGCAGAAGTGGATGGGAAGAGGAGGGGAGGGCAGAGGCTTGAACGAAAGATGAGGCGAAATCATTTTAAGAAGGAGAGGGATCGGTGAGTCCATGCACAAACACACTTACAGCTTGACATGCAAAGTCAACAAGCAGTGTTTGTATCTGTGTGTGTGTACACGTGTGTATGACTGTGTTTCAGCGTGATGCAATGTATTGAGTGTCAAAGAGATGTAAAATACTTTGATTTCACAATTTTCATTTCAGTGCTTTGGTGTGTGTGTGTGTACGTCAGAGGGATGAATCACTTTGAATGAGCCGACACACTCCATGTGTGCGCGCACTCCCCTGTACTGAACTGAGGTAGACAGTCAGTCTGGAGGAAAATCTCCAACTGAGACGGAGGGAAAAGCAGAGGAAGTGTGATGACTTGAACCACAGGAAGCTCCACTGGGCCAAACTCTGCTAATAACGGACCAATATTAACACAACTTATCACTGATGAGCAAATACAAACCTTCAGGCTACCGCTGCTCAGAGGGGAAAACTCAACATCTCAAGCTACAGTAAGTCACTTGAGGTGACGATCATTTAAATTTAACTTCAAAAGATGATTTATTTTAAACAGAAGCAACGTATAAAGCTTATTAACTATAGTGTTGAAAGGGCATACAGGGGCAAGAAGTAGCCTGCAGCTTTTCTGTCTTATGTTGACTAATGTTGTCTGTTCATTAATTGTTATCTTCTATCTTAAGTTGTGTAAAGAGCCAATGCAGAGTAAAATTCAAATATGGCACAAATGCACCAATGGAACAAAGAGATGCATATTTACTAAAGTGCAAAATTAAGTTACTCCTTATCGGCTGGAGTCTGTTTCCACTTCAATGAGAAGCAATTCTGAAGTTGAGCGAAAGCCAATTAGCATGGTGTTAATGTATAGAAAGAACAAGACAAAGAGTCTACAGCAATTCAGTGCTGTGAGGCTGTACTACATGGGAAATCTAGTCGCCCCAGTTGAGGGACACACAAGCTGGCTGTTTCTGAACTGATGTCTCTTGGACACAGGCTGGGAACTAATCACTGAGGGTGTCTGAGGCTGAAAGACCTGAAACACCCCGATGACCCCAGGTACTATCACTGATGATGTGTCCAAGTGCATCACTAGATGTATGTAACTATCACTATTACAGGTTAGCCTTATCAATACTTGAATGAATCATTCACATTGGTGCTGGGCAGCTGTGAAGACTCAAATAAGTTTGTAAAGAGCTTTGACAGAAAAACACAGACAAAAATGAGGGGTCTCAAGTTTTTTTTTTTAAAGACTGTAAACATGTTTTATCTGAACTCTAACTGAACCCTTTGTTGCAACGGCATAATCAGGCAGTGTGGATACTAGAGGGTAGACCCAAGGAGACTCCTTTCAGGCTGAACATAACATCATATGAGGAAGTAACATCTGTGGACAATATGTTTTTTAAGCTTTAACTATAATAATGTATCCCAACCTCCTGTGTTTGCAACATCTGTCTTCTGCCTGCTAAACATCTGCTGTTCAGCATATAAATGTTGGGCAAAGTAGTAAAGAGTGTCTAGTGTCTGCTTTATATCCGCATGCATGGACTCTGGGGTGTGTTGAAATACAGAGTACAAACACACAAAGAGACACACATGGGTTTACATTAGCAGGAAATATAGTCCTTATTCTGAGATTGAGTAGTAAGAACATGCCAGCCTTATCCTATTTTGTCACACACACACACACACCAAAAAATAATGGGTAAAAGGGTAAAAGGTTATATTATGATCATTCAGGATTTATTCCAGGAGAAACGAAACACAATCAGTTGCTCTGGCCTGTCTTCATGGTAACTCTGATATGTACACATGATTGTCGAAGGCATCTGATATACAAGCCCCATTAACAGAAAGTCATCATCATCATCATCACAGCACAATAAGTGCGGCAGGCAGTGTCCGCTCTCAGGCATGAGGGTGTTGTCGGCGCGACAACGGTGCACAGGATGGGAGTTTGCTGTGGTCACATGCAGAGTAAATACAACATAGCCGGCTAACAGCAGGCTCCGGACGAGGACACCCACAGGGAGACACCAGGTCCCAAAGAGCAGCTTGTACAAAGTTTAAGCCCTACAAACAATTCTTAGAGGCAGAGCGGCTCTCATTAGTTGAGTTAGATCTTATGGACAGAGGAAAAGGACCATTTTTACCATTTGGCTAGAGGGAAGCACAGCTGCTAGCCTAGTAGCTTTGCATTAGATTTACTGATGCTAACTAAAATCCCGCAATTCTTTCAGTCCATAAGAGACAATGCTAATATTGTGACTAACGCATTTGGCAATAATTCATACAGAAACACTGACATATAAGTAAACGTGCTTCCTTGTGTAGTTAAAAGAAGTCTTGCATACACTGTCAGTCACAGAGCTTAGCCAACACAGCAAATTCTTCTTTAAAATGAAGCATGAAATACACCACTAACTAACTAACTAAAATAAATACCCAATAGCTACATGTACTTGACTTCCCTGGAAGTAGTTAGCAACAGGGTAGGCCTTTACCTTTATGGAAATAAAACAGTCAAGACAAAATACCCTAGAATTTAGCTATACAAGGGTCTATAGCTACTTAGCCTAACTGAATTTCCATCTAGCCATACAGAGCTATTGCTAACTAAGTAAGCTAATGTTATGAGTGAATGAAAAAACAAAGGTCCTTTGTATTTATATTTCTGATTTTATTTTTTACCGACGTTTTTGCCATGTTTGGCCATTACCCCCGGACAAGCGCTAGCTGTGAAGCAATTTAGGCTTTTGGCTCAGCGGCTCAGAATTGCAGATAACTTGTTGAACACTGGCCTTGAGACAACCAACTCATAGACAATTTGTTGCAAAAACACCTTTAAAACAAATGCCACAAACACCCATTAGATACTTTTTGTATTATCACAATTTATGCCACATAAAAATGAGAAAGTCTTCAGCCATAACAGTAAATAATTTTCATGCCATATCATTGTTGTAGGCAGGGAATCAGCGGAAAGTCACACTAATAACAGCATTAGAGTAACTTTGATTGAATGGGGAACCATCTTGGAACCAGGTATGATTTCTGCCTCTTGAAACTGTTTGTAGAACTGAAACTCTAATCTGCTGAGTAAACTCGTCTTTTTTTGAACGCAGGCATCTCAACCTGTGTACGTCTTTACATACAGTAATACAGAGATACTAACATCATACAAGGGCATATAAGATTATGCGAACATGGTGAAGTTGACTTCTTGTAGCACTTTTTTGGACATGCTTGTGTTTTCATCTTTTGTGATGACGCACTTTGTTAAAAAAAGGTCAAAGGGGAAAAAGTGGACCAGAGCGGGTCGTAGCCGCCCCTTGTCCTGAACAGTGTGTTTCTGAGTCGGTCACAGCTTTGGATTTCTTCCTTTGTAATGGCAAAAACGTAAGCCTGAGTTCAGTAAATGATGCTTTCAGTTTTAGCTGGACTGAAACTGAAGTGGAGGTGGAACACTGACGGCATTAAACTGCACTATGTAGTTCTGCAAGTGGCAGTCACACAGTACTGGACAGGATGCAAAAGCAAATTGCAGTAGGGAGTAAAGGGGATTGTAGCTTTTCTTTTTTTTTTTCTTTTTTTTTACATTAAACATTCCATAGAGAATACAATCAACTTCCCTCGACACACACTCATTCACTCTTACATGCCTGAACAGCAAAACATTTGTAAATATTATCTTGAAAATGATCATTCATATTCACAATATATTTACAGTAGCATCTTTAACATGGAACGATCAATTCAAACTTTTTTTTTTTTTTTTTTTTTTTTTTACAGCAGACATAAAACTACTGAGCAGCATTAACTTGAACCCTCTGCCTGCCTCATGATGCATTCGTAAACACAAACGTCCAGACTTAAGTGGACGACTTCACATTTAATTAAACATATTCTTACAGTCTTGGCTGACGATTCATCACCACCTTTTGTGCCAGAGAATAACCTGGTACACCACTTTTACAATGTAGCTCATTCAACAATAATAATCATAATCAACAGTTAAGTGATAGAAAATTTCTATGGTTCCAAGGATTCAGTGCCTTGCACATATTTATTCCCAAAACTAAAACATCTACCTTCTTTTTTCTAACTATAGGTGCTGATGTTGTTTCCTTTCTGTCCTGATCCCTCTTCCAAGAAAAAAGCATTGACGGCACATTTAAAAAATGCATAGCAATCAATGGGTATGTATACATGGTTACAGTGAATAAATAGGTTAAGGTGGTCATAGGAATAAAGCCCTTACATGATTGAAACTTCCCATCAGTAACACATGGATAATTACATGGAATGAGTATAGAGTGTGGTTAGTAGAGAAAAAGGCAACACAAGTCCCCGCTGTAAAAAAGTCAGAATTAATTTAGATTTCTGCAAGGTGACCTGTCATGCAGTAGGAGCCACATAGGTGTAGCTTTCCCTATGATTGCACATTTAAAATAACAAAATATTTCAGGCTAACAGGCCTTTTCTTAAACCTCTAACTACCAAAACGACTAAACTAAAACTATATTGTGACTGGATTAGTTGTAAGGTCAATGTGCATAAAGTAACTGCCATGTTTTCAGGCAATACACTATGCCTTGAGTGCTTGAACAACAATGCAGCAGATCCGGTGTGTGTGTCTGTTTGGAGACCATACATATGAATGATTTGTTTTTGAAAGAATGTTCTATCCCTTAATGTGGCTGTGTGTTAGTGTTGTTTTTACATTCATTTAACACAGAAAGAAATTACAAATCAGTTTTGCCAAAACTTCTCATGCTCACTCACTCCCTAACCCCTGAGCAGGTCAATCTTAAATCTGTGGGAAAGATGGTTCCAGCAATTACTCTATATTCAAAGTAACTTTTAAGCATCTTCTTTTCTGGCTGTAACAGAATTTGCTTAAAATATTTACTTTTTTACTGAAAAATGGCAACAAATCTACTTAAAGGGTAAGTCAGGCTTTCTACTTTTTTCATTCTGTGAACAAATCCCAAGCAAAACCAATGATGAATGTATTAATCCATCGCTGAAAATAGTCCCCAACAAGTGCAGTTTTTACTTTACGTTTACTAAGAACTACAGTGCCCAGCTGTTTTAGCCTTTCAAAGAATTCCAACTATATATTTGAAACTTATGGTTTAAGATTTATGTCTCCACAGTAGGAGCAAATGGGCTTGGGGCTAAGCGCTAAAGATAGGTTAGGAAGGACGCAAAGTATTGAGGGGGACTGAAACATTGTTGGTTAAGAAACAGCGGGATAGAGCAGAAAATCCAAACTGGAATTGTCCTTGCAGAGCTTGCAAGAGATGCAGCTCTCGAAGAACATGACTGATTTGGACTGAATAGCACTCACAAATGTCTCATCATGGTTTGTTTTAGTCAACTTCAGTCCAAATAGGTGGAGCTTAATAAACACAAACGACACATAGAGCCAAAAGTGAATTCCAGAAAGCTTGGGTATGTGTTGATTTACTGACATTTTTACCGTTGACTTTCATCCAGCTGTGGTCTCACACTCTTCTGAAATGCCATACAGAAAAAAAACACAAACTATGAATAATTTGCACATACTTTTCAGCAACATTCTGTGCAGATAATAAAACAGGATAAATGCCAACAGATTAGGAAGGGATCAAAGGTCAATACATTTCTCTCCAGATTAATTTGCAGCTGGAGTTCAGCCCTTAGTTTTAGTCCACTTGTGTCTCGAACTGCTTCACATCTGACTAGTTCTAATTCAAAAAGAACCAAATTGTCTTTGTAGCTAGCACTAGTCTTTGGCTACAATTCACAATAAAGGGATGAGTAGAATTGCATCTGATAAAGACATGACAATCTGATATGTGTGAGTGAGCACCCGCCGTTGTACAGTTCTGCTCTCTGAGCTACGTCTAAAAGGCCATTACAACCAGTGGCACAATCTAAGCTCCTGTAGTCAAGTCAGAGTCTGAGTTCCATCAAGCACAAATCAAAACAAAGTCAGTCTGTCATTTTAAAGTTAAATTATGAGTTGAAAAGGAGCTCCAAGCTGTGGACTTCAGTCATCCCATCTGTTTTGAAATGAAATCTTTTAAAAGACTTGAAATTGACCAAAACTGAGCTGTTAAAAACCAAACCCTCAGAACGAAGTGGACAATGAGAGCCTTGTTGTTAACAAAATATTTTGGCTTTGCTGCTCGTAATCAAATCAATAGTTGACATTAGCCATTGTTAAGCCATTCTACTAATCACTAATCATCACTAAACACAATCATCGCTTTCAAATTGTTGGACACAATGACTGTCCACTGTCATGAAGGCAGGGATCACTAGATACAGCAAGGACTAACCTACTAATACTCCATTATTACCCATCCAATTCCGTCAAGAAAAGAGCTCCGCTACTCTGTTTGGGGGTTGGGGATTGTGTTAATAAAACAGTATAGTGGAACAAGTTGTGCATGCTGCATAAGTCCAAAACAACTTGGAGCCCAAGTCTGAGTCTTCCAATATTCAAGTCACGAGTCACTACAACACTACAATGAGGACACAGCTAACATCATAAGCCCTGGATCATTTACTGCAATGCCACAACCCCTGGACCAAAAACACTGACAGAAAAACCTAAACCAGGACATCGGTTTTCGCCAGCTCACAGTGGAGCTGCAGTTTTCCCTGAGCACTTCTCAACTGGGTGCAGCTTGACAATGCAAAAAAGTGAGATCATGGCTTCTTTAGAGGGGGAGGGAACAGCAGCAGGACAGCTTCTCCATCTTGGATTTTGTCTCCACACGGGCCACATACTCTGAGGACCCATGTGGGGGGCAGTTAAATATCTCAGGGACGTTATGTAATCTTGAAACTGTACTGCGCTGTTTGCGGCCCCTTAGTTTGGGAAATCAAAGCTATCAAATATCAAGCTATCATCTATTCTCAACTGGAGGCAGTTTTCCACTATATGCCTCTATGCTATCCTGAACCTGCTGCATGTTTCATAGTAACCTGTAGGTGTGTCCCTTAAAGGTTGATTGTTATAAAAGTCTCATAAAGTAAGAAAATAACAAACAAATCAGAATCTTTCAGGCAATAACCAAGTTGTACAATGCTCTGACATCCACTCTTTGTTTTTTTATATAAAGGTTTACAATCTCTACTCTCTGATAAACATAAGTGGATGGTGGCTAATCTGTGTCTGAGAACATATCTGACCCTCTCTGTGCAAAATACATAAAGCGCTTACTCATGTTTCCACATCTCAACAGTCATGTGGTACTTTTAAAGCACTTCATAAAGCACAAACAAACACAAAAGAACCCATATGGACATATAAAATGTCTTAAAGGTGCTATATGTAGCGTTTAACATGAATAAATCATTGTCACATTAGTTTGCTACATTAGTAAAATTAGTGTAAACACATCAGGTCCTCAGTAAGATGGCCTATCAGCCTCTACTCTGAATTTGGATGTAAATCTGTCAGACTTCTTTATGGCACGTAACAGGAAGAGAGTGCTGTTCTTCCAGAGCAAACCAAGTCAAAGCCAATCAGATTTTGGTGATGATGGAAACAAGAAGAAACAAGCTGTTGTGGGAAATGGGGTCTTAATGTAGAGAAATGCTTTACAATGCACAATAAATAGCTATAAATTAGCGTGAGGTAGAGGCGACCAATTGTCTTAACCATGGTCTTATTTTATTACAGTAATTATACCAAAGTAGCACTATCAATTTGACAATGACATGCTTTCTTTTAAAAGTTACACATACCAGCTTTAAAATTAACAGCAATAATAAAAGAATCAAACAATCCAGTTGCCAACAGTCAAACCTAATTTGGAAAAAGCTAAATAAAGTGACGCAGGAAAGACCAGATTCAAGAGGGAAGTTGATGTTGACTGACATTGAATAATACGATACCATCGGCCCCACCATGAACCACCAATTACTGATCAAGCTCACAGCAGTTGACACTCCTTTATCATTAAATGGCAACCAACTACAGCCGACCATACAAACATCCTCAATGAGTCAGTGGCCGTGCTGTTGCTGTTGCAGGAGGAATACTATGCGGCGTCCTGGTGGGTGGGTGGTGGTCGTACAGTATGGCGCTGCGTGGCTTGAATCGGTGGGGTGGCGGTAAAGTCCTCTGCTCTCCCGAGAGCAGGGCGGGGAACTGGCTGGGGGGAACATCCAAGTGGAAATGCAGTGAGGAGAGGGAGGAAAGAAGAAGAGGGGGGGTCCTCTTTCTCGCCTGTCGTCCTCTGTCTCTCTGCCTCACAGCGCTGTGGCCTCCCAGCTGGTTCCCCGCGGGACCTGGCGTCACTTGGTCTCTGTAAGCACTGGGGCGGGAACTGCTGAGGGATGTGGCCTGTTCAGCTCTGCCCCTGCGCCGGGAGAAGAAGCTGCAGATGCCAGACTGCAGGGTGTGACCGGTCCAGTTACACCTGAGATGGAAGAGTCAGCAGATGCATCAGCAGCATATTTTTTCTATATTTACTGTAGCTGTGCCTTACATTCGTGCACACCATATGTGCAATTTATAATGACAACAGTGGAAGATCTTAATTTCTGAAACAATGGGTGCTGGATTTCAGACAAAACAAGGGTTCACATTTCTGGCCAATGACTACTGATTTTGCCAGCTAAAACAAAAAGTTTCCCAACAACAACAACAACAACAGATTACTAAGGAGGCTTCATGGGTTGGTTAAAAAGGCTGTCTCTGACTGACTTTATAAAATTTCAAGTTGACTCACTTTAAAACGTTAATCTTGGAAAGGAGTTTAAAATACGCCCTTGATGGCTACATACATGACATCATGCTAAAAGACCAAGACTTAAGGTAACAGGTCCCAGGCACAAAGTTAAGAAAAAGTGTAGAAGACATAGAAACAGCACTGAATATGAATCTTTTATATTGGTGGTCTATTTAGACAATGCTTTTTGGGCTGCAGGGGAATTTTTCACTGGATACTGTGATTGGCCACTGGGCAAAATTGGAAGCAAGGCGAAGCCGTATCTATTCCATGGTCCTAGTATTGCAAGTATGAGAAGACAAAA
>NC_060165.1:6617641-6676333 GCF_021292245.1 Micropterus dolomieu | reverse complement strand
ACTGATTTTGCCAGCTAAAACAAAAAGTTTCCCAACAACAACAACAACAACAGATTACTAAGGAGGCTTCATGGGTTGGTTAAAAAGGCTGTCTCTGACTGACTTTATAAAATTTCAAGTTGACTCACTTTAAAACGTTAATCTTGGAAAGGAGTTTAAAATACGCCCTTGATGGTTACATACATGACATCATGCTAAAAGACCAAGACTTAAGGTAACAGGTCCCAGGCACAAAGTTAAGAAAAAGTGTAGAAGACATAGAAACAGCACTGAATATGAGCAGTAGTGTTTCACCCACTGGCATTGCCTGTGATCAAAAACATTAATAATAATTGACCTTGTTTGCAGTTCTACAGTTTTACAGACGTCTCTTTTATATTGGTGGTCTATTTAGACAATGCTTTTTGGGCTGCAGGGGAATTTTTCACTGGATACTGTGATTGGCCACTGGGCAAAATTGGAAGCAAGGCGAAGCCGTATCTATTCCATGGTCCTAGTATTGCAAGTATGAGAAGACAAAACGTACAATTAGACTGTTATTTCCTTCTAACCTTACCCAGATTTGCTGCTTATCTTACATACTTGGACAAGCAAGAGGTTCGATTTAGATTTATGTTTAATGTTACAAGAGAAAAGGCCTTTAGGATGAGGGCTAACCAATGTGAATGCAATGCTATTTCGCATAATGAGTTTGTAAACTCCCCTAAATCCCACAAAGCACGACAGAGCTGCTAATGTTAACCTATACGCATTCAGGATCGACTCCCACTCAATAACGTAGATTTAGTAAGTAGTAAGCTAGTTAACCACTAACGTTTGCAACTTATACTTTTTGCTCTTGTGTTTTTGGTTTTGGAAACCCTAAAAAGACACCACCCTCCGAAGTCTTTATGTGCATATAGAGTATCAGTCTGTGCCATGCACACCATTTGGGCTTGTGGGAAAATCCAGGTGTCAGGACTGCTGTGCTTAGTTGCAGTTTCTCATCAAGGATTGGACAATCATTGTTTGAGAGAGAAGTTTAGCGAATGATCAGTGCTTGAACTTTTTGTAATATACATATGTTCTCTTTGCTTCCTGGTGCTACTGATACAAATGACTCATACTCACATTCCTTGCGAGGAGCTGCTATGTTGTTGTCTATGGAGGAGCTTTTGCTGGCAGCCGTGTTGGTGCTCTGGCTCTGTGCCGCCTGGCCAGCGTTTTGGCTCTGAGCTGGCTGGTTCTGGCCAGCCTGGCTCTGGGCAGGCTTCTGCATCTGGCTCGGCCTGGTCAGTGGGTTGGAAGCGTCTATGCTGCTCCCCATGCTGCTGCCAAGCTGAAGCCGCCTCATGTGTCGAACCACGGCGGTGGCATTGAATGCTTGCTGGAGTGAGAAAGGAAATAGGAAATAAACAGAAACAGAGAGCTCTCACTTTGCCTCAGTTTCTGCATATCATAAAAGCTGTTGGGATTAAAATGCCAGTGAAACAGCAATTAAGTAGCATCTTATTTATTTTATAAGGAGCAAAACTGTTCAAATATCTGTGATGGTTTTATTCAGTGAAGTTTTTATTTCTATCTATTGGCTTGGAATGAGGTCGCTGCACTATCAGCGTACTGTTTAACAAGTATGAGTTGGATTATATTCGGGATTTTCAATTCATTGAAAATATCAAAAAAGTGTTTTTTCATTTCATAGTAGCTTTGAAGATGCAGACCAGAATCTGCTTTCAATGAACTGGCACTATTGCCAAAAAAAAATGCCACGATTTGGTCTGCTGTTGCAGTTTATCTTCCATTAAAAACATCTGAGGTTCAAATATGACATGAGCTGTATGTACTATTCCCACCCAGGGCTGAAAATGACAGCTGAGGAGCGTCTTCAACAAAGTGGAATTTATTTCAAGTCTGGAGATTACTCTCTTCTTCTTCTGAGAGCTTCAGGAGAAAAGTGAATGATGAAGTGTTGTGGTTATGGGTTTTGTTGGTTTATGTCCTGTTTTATTTTGTAAGTGTCCACCTCTCGTGTCTTGTTGTACTATATGTCCTGTCTGTGTCCTCCATGTAGATTTCCTTATTCGTGTCACCTGTGTGTTATTACCTGGCCCTACCTTGTGTATTTATAGTTTGTGAATCACCCTGGTCTTTTTCGGATTGCGTCCGAGCCCGTTTCCTGTTTTCTTCTGTCTTCCACTTCTTTTCGGATATTCGGATATGTTTGCATCCGTTTCAGTTTCATTTGGACTGTGGATTGGATATTGTTGTGGATTTACAATCCTTTGATTTCTGTGGATTCTTTTGTGCCCATTTTATTTTCAATAAAACACTATTTGCTGCATCTGCTCTGTCTTAGTGTGTAATTGGGCCCAATTTCTGTTCTGTGTGTTCACGCTTTGGCTTAACATAACATGAAGGTTAACTCCTGACCATATGGTGAGCCAGGTTTTTACAAGAGAGTGATTCATCTTCTAAACACTGGAGTAATACAAAAGTTCCTGCAATAGAGGCAAAACCACAAAGAATAAACTGCGGCAAACAACATTTACCCTCCATTTGCTCTTGGCGAAGTTCTTTCTGATCTGCCGGCTGACTGACTCATGGATGTTCTTGCAGAGTGCCGTATCCCCAGCGATCCTGACACACACACACACACACACACACACACACACACACACACACAAATTATCTGACTGTACATCGATATCTATTGATTATTGATTTAATGCCCTTTTTTGCCTGGGTATGACATTCTGTGTTTCTCACCAGGGGTGTCTGAGTGCCTGATCGCAGGTGAAACGTTTGGCTGGATCTTTTTCCATCAGACTGCTGATGAAATCTTTGGCTGGGAGAAAAAAAAAACAACAATAAAAAGGCCACAAAATGTCAATGACCGTAGACACACAAAGACCATACCAACTATAAACAGCATTTTGAAATAATTAGTGGGTCAATCTTCCTAAAAACAGAAATTTGTGACACAAATAACACTAATCTTTGACATTTCAGTCAGTTTGAATTGCTTTTTGGTGCCGTCTAAAAAACATAATCTGGTATCTGTAAAACATAATCTCTCCAAAAAAACATCACTAAGAGTCTTCAGTGAAGTCATTAAGATTCATCCTTTGGGAATCATGAATGTCTGTATAAAATGTCATGCCAATCCATCAGATTCTTGTTGAGACATTTAAGTTTGGACCAAAGGTGTGGGTCACACATTCAAGCCCCTAGCATGGCACACACACACACACACACACACACACACACACACACACACACACACACACACGACTGGCGTCCACTAAGGTTGTTTTACTGCCACACACTCCCAAATACATTCATTCCAGGCAGATGATGTCAGAAGCTGTGATGGAGAGGTGGTGTGTGGTCCATATGTGCCACATGGTGGACAGAGGGGGAGGAGGAAGGCATAGGCTCACCTGAGTCCGATATGTCGTCCCAGTACGGCGCGTCAAACTCGTAGTCGGCTTTCAGGATCTGTTCAAACAGCTTGGAGTCGTTTTCATCGTAGAACGGAGGGTAACCACACAGCCTGCGGATAAGAGGTGTACTCAGTCAACCATTCGCTCTGTGATTCACTTACTAATGCATGTCATGCATTTATTGCTAATTTTTTCAATCATTTAGTCTATTCCTCATTCAGTCATTTCATACATCATTCAAGTTAGACATTTGTTCATTTGAACTTGGGCAGTCAGTTATTAATTCATTCACTTATTTATTAAATTCTGGATAAAACCTTTAGTTGGTTAACTGATTTGTCCATCCACAGAAAAATAATCGTCAACGTCAATTAACCGTTTAAGTAAAATTCTAACACTCACTGTTCTCAAAAGGTATGGGTTTGTCACTTTTCACAGTTTTATATCACTGTAGATTGAATTTCTTTGGCTTTTGAACTTTTGGCTGGACAAAACAAGTTATTTTAAGTTGTTAACTCTGACTCTGGGAAGTTGTGATGGGCATTTTTTTGCCATTTTCTAATTCCAACAATTAGAAGAAATTGACAGATTCATTAATAATTATAAATGAAAACGATAGCTGCAGCCCTACATTGATTTATTCATTCTGATGACTGACCAGCTCGTTGATACAGGTGGCTCCAAAGTTTTATGAACACCAACAGCTGCGGATAAAGTCTGGGCAATACTTCCCAATATTATTTTAGATTGACTTTCGGTATAATCTTAACGTGACAATATGATCATCCTGTGATATCATTTCTCAAAAATTTGTCTGAACTGATGATTCCAAACAAACTGTTACTATAAACTATAAACTAAACAATTAGATTTCTTTAATTATGCATATTCTCTTACTGATTTACATCAATATCAGGCAGATATTCTTCCGTTAATTTCAAGCATAAAGCCTAGGCCTGATTGGGATGTAAGGGTAAGTGTGTAAGTTTGGAAATGGTGTCTTGCCTGTATTTGTGCCAGGGGACAAAGTGATGTTGGTCACAGAGGTGGCTAATGTACAGTGGATAGAAAAATCCACACACCTGTTAAAATGCTAGGTTCTTATGATGTAAAATAATGAGACAAAGATAAATCATGTCAGAACTTTTTCCACCTTTAATGTGACCTATAATGTGAACAATTCAATAAAAAACAAACTTAATTAAAAATAAAAACAATAACCTGGTTGCATAAGCGTGCACACCCTCTTATAACTGGGGATGTGGCTGTGTTCAGAATTAACCAATCACATTCAAACTCTGGTTAACTAGAAGTCATTACACGCCTGCCATCATTTAAAGTGACTCTGATTAATCACAAATGAAGTTCAGCTGTACTAGTAGGATTTTCCTGATATTTTCTTAGTTCCATCTCCGAGCAAAAGCCATGGTCTGCAGAGAGCTTTCAAAGCATCAGAGAGATCTCATTGTTGAAAGACATAAGTCAGGAGACGGGTACAAAAGAATTTCCAAAGCAGAGTCATCATCAAGTGGAGAAAATATGGCACAACTGTGACCAAGAACTGGACGTCCCTCCAAAATTGATGAAAAACTGGTCAGGGAGGCTTCAAAGAGGGCTACAGCAACATTAAAGGAACTGCAGGAATTTCTGGCAAGTACTGGCTGTGTGGTACATGTGACAACTATCTCCTGTATTCTTCATATGAATGGGCTATGGGGTAGGGTGGCAAGACGGAAGCCTTTTCTTACAAAGAAAAACATCCAAGCACAGCTGAAGTTTGCAAAAACAAACATCAAGTCCCCCCAAAGCATGTGGGAAAATGTGTTATGGTCTGATGAAACCAAGGTAGAACTGTTTGGCCATAATTCCAAAAGGTATGTTTGACGCAAAAACAACTTTACACATCACCCAAGGAACAGCATACCCACAGTGAAGCATGGTGGTGGCAGCATCATGCTTTGGGGCTGTTTTTCTTCAGCTGGAACCGGGGCCTTAGTCAGGGTGGAGGGAATTATGAACAGTTCCAAATACCAGGCAGTTTTGGCACAAAACCTTCAGGCGTCCGTTAGAAAGCTGAAGATGAAGAGGAAGTTCACCTTTCAGCACAACAACGACCCAAAGCACACATCCAAATCCACAAAAGCATGGCTTCACCGGGAGAAGATTAATGCTTTGGAATGGCCCAGCCAGAGCCCAGACCTGAATCCAATTGAACATCTGTGGGGTGATCTGAAGAGGGCTGTGCATAGGCGATGTCCTCACAATCTGACAGATTTGGAGCGCTTTTGCAAAGATGCAAGATGTGCCATGCTAATAGACTCCTACCCAAAAAAACTAACTGCTGTAATAAAATCAAAAGGTGCTTCAACAAAGTATTAGTCTAAGGGTGTGCACACTTATGCAACCAGGTTATTTGAGGGGTTTTATTTTTCATTTTTCCCCCTCAAAGATTTCAATTTGTTTTTCAATTGAATTGTTGACATTATAGGTCACATTTAAGGTGGAAAAAGTTCTGACATGATTTATCTTTGTCTCATTATTTTACGTCATCCAGTTTTAAACAAAAACTGTCAGAGGTTTTAAACACATCTTGCACCTGTGACATTTAGTCAAATTATGATATGTTTAAATTTCATTGTGCTTTTATGTCTTTTTATCTGATACTTTGTTGTAAATAATTTAATAATACTGTTACTTTTGTGAATAATGCTGCTGTGCTGTACATGTAATGCCTTGTTTGCACCTTGCACTGTGTGCTGTTTCACATCTTGGCCAGGACATCCTTGTAAGAGATTAAAAATCTCAATGGATTTCTTTCCTGGTAAAATAAAGGTTAAATTAAAAAAAATCATAAGAACCTGGGATTTTGTGTGTAGACTTTCTATCCACTGTAACAGTCCCTTTACTCCTAGTCTTGGCAGGAGTTGGCTGTTAAATAAGGTTAACGTGAGATTACTGGTTGAGTGTTTGTGAACACAAATTAACTGAAACTCTGGTCTGATTTGCCACAATAAGCCAAGTGAACCAACTGCAGAGTTACTACTCAACCAAAACCCGTCTTCACCTCATTACTGAGGTTCTGGATGCACCAAGAGCTTTTCATAAAAACTCATTAAAATGCCGTTCCCCATCGATACACACACACACACACACACACACACACACACACACACACACACACACACACACAAAAAGGAGTAAAAGAAAAACAACGGAAAGAAAGATTCTGCCTGCCATGAGAAAGGCTTTTCATTTGTTTTTCTGGTTGTTCATTTGGTAAAAGACACGCCCGTTACTCAGCTAACCATCCACTCCATCAAACACACACACACACACACACACACACACACACACACACACACACCACAAACACAAAATCCCAGGTGATTATCATGGCTGATTACCTGATGTGATCTTTCCACCTGAGCAGCAGCTAAAAGCTAACAAGGTCTGAATCCCAACGCTAATTGTGCTAATTGCCAGCAGGGAGTCTCTCTCTCTCGCTCTCCCCTTACTCCACTGAGATAGAAGCTGTACCAAAAACTTTTATAGAAAAAGCTTAATTTGACATGTGGTTTACAGACATAAAGAAATGCACACATTGTGACACATACAAACACACACACACAGTGTGTGGGGTGGGGGGGTGGCTTGGGGGGAGACCTTGACCTCACAGTCACATCACAGATCCGTTAGGCACACAAATGTTTGTGCTTTCCTCTCTGTCACCTTGCACACTCCCACTGTATCCCATTAACCTGCTGCTGACCTCAGATTTCCGACCTGACCTCACGCTCAAGATAATAAATGTCTCCATCAGGCGGGGCACACACACACACACACACACACACATAAAATGGAGGTGTAGATGAACACCTTAAAACAACTAAAGTGGTGGCTTCGGGCATCAACAGTACAGTACACACAGTGGTCATGGTCATGCTCACACGCACACAGGGAAACAAAAAGATGTGACACACTGTGAAATTACCAATTCACAAATCATTAGGATAAGCACAAAAGATACTGTAGTTTTTACTGTTCTCATACACGCAAACATGTACACACACCACACACACACACACACACACACACACACACTTTGTGGTGGTGATAGGTGGGGGAGGACAAAAAAAAAGCAGAGAAAAAGAAGTGTAGCCTGCAGCTCCATGTCTATACAAGGCCATTCAGCAAAGCTCCATCTGGCTCAAATGATGGCACACAAGAGACATATCAACACACACACAAGTTTCGCCCCAGTGCAGAGCTGTGCTATATAACCTTTGAGGGCATCAAGCTCCATGCACGCATTAGCTAACCTTCATTGCATTTGCTAGTGCATGGCAACCCAGTGCTGACTAGCATAATGGAAAGAATGTAAGGTGGTTTAAATGTAATTTATGAGTTTGTAATACATCACAACTCAGCCAGTGGTTTTGTGTGTGTGTGTACAAGCTTAGCTAGTGGTGAGTCATTCTGTGTCATATGTGTGTCTGACTCTTATTTTCCATTGATGTTGCACTGTTACAGATTCCTACGTGAAGAATAAGACAGTCTAAGCAGAAGCGTTTCCAAATTGATTGGATGGAGATAAGTACTGTAAGTCTTAAGTCTATGGAGTGAAAATATTATTTACCCTCTTTTTATAAGATTTTAAAATGTTTTGTGAGGTAAAAATGTACACTTGTAGTTACATATCTACAATTTCTGCACACAAATTCACACAGCTTCCACTCTGAGTTCCTGCATTTGTCAGTTTCCTTCTGTGGATACAAACCCTCTCACACACTGCTCTTTGTTGCAGTGTTTTCCCGTGGGTAGGGGGGCGAAAATCCATGTATATTGACCAAACACATAGGAAATCACTTTTCCTATAGCCAGTCAGCAAGTAAGAGATGCTAGCGAGGACTAATTAAAAAGCCTTTTATTTTCTGACAGTTTTTTCACCTTTATTACTGCTGCGGTAAGGACTTCAGCCATTGTATGGTACACATGCTCAATCAGGTGAGAAATTGTAGATCCAAACGACACAGCACAAGTCTTGTGTTTGTGAAACAAAGCAGTGTGTATTTGAGAATATACTTTTAAGCATGTGGATTTTTTTAGAATTTTCCTATTTGGATTGGCAGTCAAACCTCCTTTGCTCTAGTGCTCAACACCGGAGCTCCTATATAAATATTATAGGAATACTACAGGCAGAAGTGTGTCTCTATAATCCTCTCACTTTTCGGCGACTCCATGTTGCTACTTATCACTTTGATCATGAAGGTGACTACTCTAAAGAGTATATAGTGTTAAAGAATATTCTCAGGTGTCTTATGATGTAACAGGGAAAGGTAAGACAGGTCTAGCTTAGGGACATTAGCTGACCCCACACTTCACTGACACTGGCTCTATTATTTCTCTCATGTAACTGTCCTTGTTAGGGAGGCGACAGTTAGCCTGATAAGGTAGAGACATTAGCTCAGGCGTCAGGCTAGCAGATATCAGTGTTATCTGGGAATCTTACAAGGTTGAGTCTTACAATAATGTTTACAAGAACTCACTGGCCCCACAGATTAGAGAACAACTCATGGATAGAATAGATTCCAATATGACAAAGCATTGGAGTCTAAACATCAGATAGATTAGTTTTTCTAGGTTAAGGCTAGCTAAAGATGACCTAAGAGGGAAACCTACAGGCACTAGGGGGAAGACAGAAACATAAAAGGGACCAAAAGATGTAATCCTTAAGATTTGGTGTTGGCATTTGACGTGTTCAAATCTTGTATGCTGGCACTCTATCTCCTCAGCCGGGCGCAATAAACCATGCTATGTTTAATCTTCATCAGTCTTAGAAACCTGGCTCACAATATTTCTTCAACATATCGGCTACAATACATAATAGAATTGAGCATTTATAGTATATCGTTTAGAGAATATTATAGATGCAAGATGAAACTGATACAAGGGCATGATTGAGAAAAAAAAAAAAAAAAAGGTGCAATAAAAATCCGTCTGCTACTTCAGCACCACGGACAGTGCCATGGATTTATTAATACACAGCACAGTTTGGCTACTGATGTTTCAGAGCCATGGTCAGGGCCAACAAACCTCAGTCAGATAAAGTGAGTAAAATAATTATCATTAATTATGTCCATGTCGGAGGTAGATGTGATATGCAGGTACACATGCATGTACAAATGTACACAGTGTGATGGAGCATAGTGCAATGGAATCTGGAATAAATAAGTAAGTATTTTGTGCAAGTGTTATGAACTTGAGGTAGGTGGCTGCAATTGGTCTGACACCGTGAGTGATGGATAGTGGGAAGAAACTGTTCCTGAGTCTGTTGGTTTTGGCGTAGAGTGCTCTATAGCGCCTACCAGAGGGGAGAAGCTGGAATAGGTTGTGTCCGGTGGCGAGATGATTTCCGGCGCTAATGATAAGTCTGAATGGGGCGGTTGGCAACGATGATCTTTTCTGCAGTCCTGACTGTCCGTTGTAGTCTGCTCCTGTCCTTTTTGGTGGCAGATGTTCGACGGAATAGACTGGATGATGGCTGTGTAAAAGTGGATCAGCAGCTCCTTAGGCAGGTTGAGCTTCTTGAGCTGGCGTAGGCAGTACATCCTCTGCTGGGCCTTCTTGATGATGGTGTCAGTGTTGGGATATGGTGGAACCCAGAAACCTGAGGGTTTCCACAGCAGACACAGGGCTGTTGAGTATGGTGATGGGGGGGCTCCTCCTGAAGTCCACAGTCATCTCCACAGTTTTAAGCGTGTTAAGCTCCAGGTTGTTCTAACCGCACCAGAGAACCAGCTGATCAACCTCCCGTCTGTAGGCCGACGACCGTTGTGTCGTCAGCGAGTTTGACAGATGGGTTTCCTGAGGTGCAGTCGTTGGTGTAGAGGGAGAAGAGCAGTGTGGAGAGCACACACCCCTGGGGGGCGCCAGTGCTGATAGTCCAGGTGCTGGATGTGATGTTTCCCAGTCTGACCTGTTGACTCCTGTCACTCAGGAAGTCTGTGATCCACTGACAGGTGGAGGCTGGCACAGTGAGCTGGGTGAGTTTGGTGCTGAGGATGTCCGGGATGGTGTTGAACATTGAGCTGAAGTCCACAAATAGGATCCTTGCATATGTCCCTGGACAGTAGAGGTGTTGCAGGATGTAACGCAGTCTCAAGTTGACTGCATCATCACCTGTTATCCCTGTATGCAAACTGCAGGGGGTCCAGCAAGGGGCCTGTAATGTTCTTCAGGTGGACCAACACCAGTCTTTCAAAGGACTTCATGACTATAGATGTCAGGGCGACAGGCCTGTAGTCATTTAATCCAGAGATTAAATGACTACAGGCCTGTCGCCCTGACATCTGTATTTTATATATAAGTATATATTTTTTCACTTCACAAAACCTTCATTACATTTTTAAATCTTGTAAAACACAGGTAAATAATATTTTCTTTATTTTCACTCCATAAGCTTTCATCAGAATATTGCTCTTGCACGTATGTCAAGAGCTGACATGTTTTTAACGGAAGCAAGCGAGCAATGTGGTGAGTAGACACGTTACTACACTACACATCTTCAGAGCAATAGCGCTGTGTCCAAAATCACTCCCCATTTACTATGCAGTGCGCCATATTTACTGTCTGCCATTTTATTTGCGAGTCTGAAATCTGTAGTGAAATTTATGCTTTACATAGCGCGCAAACTAATTCCCATGATGGTATGAAAAAAGTATCCATGGCATGTACACGACTTCCTGATAACAATCCCACAATGCAGAACATTACATTACAGACTGTAGTTAGTGAGAATTACAGTCATGCCACACTAAAAGTGTCCACAATTAAATTTTTTTGCTCACTATTGATTAAATCAGTGCTTGTCTATTACATAACAAGTAGTGAAAAAGTACGGTGTGATGTCATACATAGCATTCTGACATGTAGGACACACAGTACGAAATCATATGTGTGCAGATAATAAAATCAATGATTGTTGTAATTGTAGACTTATAGCTGCTTCAGTTGTTCATGCTGACTCACTGTCACAAAGTAGTATTTATAAGGAACAACCACACAGGTTTTTCCACTTTTTCATTATTGTAACACAACTTTTGTGATAATAAATGACATCAAATGCAATTTGCATTATATGACATGCTGTATTAATGGGGTATTAATGTATTAAGAAACTGACAGAGAAGAAGAGTTGGTACTTACAGGATGTAGGCGATCACTCCAATGGACCAGCAGTCCACTGCCTTACTGTATGGCTTCTGGGCAAGAACCTCTGGGGCTGAAAGTGAAAGACAAACCTGGTTAGCCTTGCTTACTTGTTTTTGCTATGTGGAACTCCATTTTGCAGTAGCTGGGAGTTTGTTTAACTAAGCTTAAATCTGCATTGTGTTTATAGCAGCGTTTTTACTTTCTTGTCTGCTTGAGGTGCAGTTAAAACTGCTGTCCGGCTTTTAAACGAAAATGTAGCTGTTTTATGAGGCTGAGAAAATATGTCTGTCCAAATTAAAATCACATGTCACTTGGGTTAACGGTGGGAAATTTTCTGCAGGAGGTACAGGCTCTCACGGCTGCAAATAGTTGTACCTGGCACGACAAAGACCCATAACTATCTAACCTAAAGCCAGGATGGACCCAGAACAAAAATCCAAACAAAGCAATGATGTTGTGATGTAATGATGGTTAAATCTTTTTCTTGAAAGACTTTTAGTTTTCCTATAGTTCAACATAAAGCTAACTGCTATTTTGTAAAATCAGCCTTGCTTCTAAATGTTTCCCTGCTCTGCAGTTATCATATAATACTGGTGTTTAAGCCAGACCGGCCCAGCCTGACCTTCCTGTGCAGCTCATTACCGAGCCTCGGACAGAGCAAATTACTGACTACATTGAGCTCACCATAACATCACCTCACACATACACGCACACACTCAAGGCTGGATCAAAATAGACTTGGCACGCGTACGTACACACATAGCAAGATATGAAAAAAATACCACTCATATCTGGGTCAAAATATAAACTTTGCACGCATGTGCTGAATGAGTGCTTAGCTTTGTTTATAGGTCTATCCTGACTCACTGTGAAGGTGTGTGTGTGTGTTCTTGCTTTTCTGGATTCAGAATTAGGACATTTTTACACACTGAGGTCATTGTACATGGTGCTCACTACTTGAAAAAGTGAGTTTAGGGTCAATTATACTGAAAGAGAGTAAATGTATAAAATATGGTAGTAATCTGATTTATTACAAATTTTCTGTTGCTGTGCTGTCATTGCTTTGGAATTTCTACAAATCACCTGTCAAACACTGTGTAGGACCTCTCCATCTTTGGACTTTTTGCTGATGAGGTTTGAGTCTCTTTTTTGGTTCTTTTTAGCTGTTTTCAAACAAGTGTTGTGCTGCAATTTGTGTCTCATTAACATGAGCTTTAAGAGAGTTTGTCTCAATTTGTTGTGGAAGAAAACAACAAAATCAGGCCAAAGGTACTGTGTGTGTCTATCTTTTGCATTTTAAACTGTAAGGTTACTTTTTGGAATGATGCTGAGATGAAGACAAATACAGAAAACTGAGGTTTTGCATTGACTTATTCCTTGAATTAAAATATCTACATCAACATGTTTACATACATAATTTTATTTATTTTTTTAACATCTGGCCAGTGACAATGGATATGAAATTACCCTTCTTGGCTACCTCTGGTTCATTTAGTATTATTTTTTCTGTTCTGTAAAAATGGAGATGTCACTGGAAGACTATTAAAGTGGAGCTGCTTGCAGGTGTAATACATCTAACAGTTGATTCTAGTTTCATAAATATTACCAGCACTGATACAGCAGATATTTTGGTCGGGCATGTACCATTAAATGGTTTCATGACATTCTTCATTTATAATTAAGAATAATATTGTAATTTTGTTAAATAAAAGTTGCAGACAGTGAGGGATCCAACTGTAAACCAATAGATTAATGTGTAATGGAGAGAAGGTCATTGCAATTCGACAGGATGATAAAACATGCAGGACTCTTCAAAAATGTGTTTTCCAGGAATTTATAGTTCTTTAGGAATTTCAACTTCCTACCATTTTAAAACTTAGTTTTACTACTGCCATCAGTTAATGAACAGACCCCAAGCTGCAGTAAATATAATGTCATTTTCTTACAGTGACACATTCAACAATAGTTCCACAGCCTTTGTGAACATGCCAAATTTGATTTCTGTTGGAGAACTCTATGGGCCCAGGGAGGTGACTTTGTCAGGGGAAGGGGAAGTATAGTAAAACAAAACATGTGTTTGCATGTGCACATGCACATCGCTCAGGTCTGGTTTTCATTTGGTGCGTTCTGAGTTATATTTAGACACACATTGTCTGGAGTGGAAATGCCTTGTGGCCAAGCAAACCTCTGTAGGAGGGCGAAGAGGCTGGGGGTCGGGGGTGAAGCCCAAAATGAGCTGGATGGGATAGTTGGATGACATGTGATGACAAGAGCGAGGGAAAAGATACTTGAGGATTTGACCGTTTAAAGTCAAATCTCTTATTATTTTGAGTGAGTGTGTGCCTCCGCATGTGTATATCTGAGTCATATAACTTCTAAAACTTTTAAAAATACTGAACTGTTGTTACACAACATGAACTCCAGTGGGGTTTAACTTGGTTGGTCTGTTGGGGGTGCTACAAAATCAATTTCAACAGTCCACCATAAAATTTGAAACTGTTATTTATGTATCTGTCCGTCTGTATTTCTCTAACAGATTTGTTTATGTGAGAGTTCATGTGATGTTTGTCAGAACAACCAGTCTATTTGTGTTCCAACATGGAAGTGTGTGTGCAGTCAACACTGAACATCTGTCTCTCCTAACAACACACACACACACACACACACCCCCCCCAGTTCTGCTCTGTTCCATGTTGACTCTTCAGAGTAGGGTGGTCTGTCAGGGAGTGATAAGTACAATTGGTGAGCATGTGAGGTGCACATAGACTTGACTATTTGAGCCCCCACACACACAAATATATTAGTACAAACACATGCGCACACACAGCCCTCCAGATCACAGTGAATGAACAAAGATGATGCAGGAAATATAATTGGTGTCAGATGGAAACATGCGCTCTTTGAATTTTTCATGTGTTTTGTTGAACTGACACCTGAAGAAAATAAAGTAAAGACAGCTCGGTTTATATTTACACTCATACCTCGGGACACGTGAGTGTAAATAGGTTCATGAGAAATAAAAACTTGTGTGTGAGCTATGACATCCATCACCAAACCATGCTGTTTATGTAAACACAAAATCAAGTGCCTATTCTCTAAACCCCTCCCCTGGAACTGGAGAAGATACGACCCTCTGAACAGAGGACCTGTTGTCATGTTTCCATTATGTGCCAAATGAATCTGGGGAACATAGGAACGGTACCTTACAGCTTATAGCAGTGACCTAGGGTACTACGTCTGTCTGAAATATAGTCTCAGTTGTTTCAAAAGAGTTGCACATTTGGCACCATTATCATCATATACAACATACTTTATGTGCCGTGCAAGAATGGAAAGCTTGACAGGGGGATGATGAAGGAGAATGAAATGATTGAGGCAAGGGGCGACTGACCAACTTACCCACATATCCCGGGGTGCCGCAGGCAGTGGACATGACATCACCGCTGCCCTCCATCTTGGAAAGACCAAAGTCGCTGATCATGATCTTTGACTCATCTTGGGGATTAAAATACAGCAAATTCTCTGGCTGGAGGGAGGATACAGAGAGAAAAGAAAGAATGAAGTCTTTTAATTCTATTTTGTGGTTTTCATTATTATTTTGTTATTATTTGTTAACGTCAGAGAAAAATCCGGCTAATAAAGAAAATAACATATACAACCCTCTTTCTTTCCCCATTTTACACTGTGCTGGTTTATGGAGGCTCTGACCAATCCCCTCTCTTCAAACAGCCGGCACACGCCACACTGACCCACAATGCACTGCATGTGTGGAGCCACTGCCCTTGTTGCTGCAGTAAATCATTGGCCGTCAAGTGAGAACAAACCACTCGTGTGGATTTAAAATGTGGGAGTGTGTGTTATAGTACCTTCAGGTCTCTGTGTACAATGCCCATCTTGTGCAGGTAGTTCACAGCGTCCAAGACTTGTCGGATCAACGTGCTCGCATCCTTCTCCGTGTAGAAACCTTTTTCCACAATTCGGTCGAACAGCTCGCCACCGGATACCCTGCAGAGGAGTGTGTGTGTCAGTGTATGTTTGTTAGAAAAGTTGGCATGCCTGCACACAATCTGTCGCGCACACATACACACATGGCTGTAACCCAGGGGGGAGGGGGGAGACTTCTGGTAATTTATGAGCTGTAGTTGTTTCCAGCCAAGAGTATGTGGAAGCTTTGAGGCATGTGCTACCTCACTCACACACACACACTCTCGTTTATACATCATTTACCCTGCAGAGGTGTTTAACATACCTCATAACATTTTCATGTTATTTTTGAAAGTGTCAAAAATGTTAGAAAATGCATTCTCATATATTTATCCTTCGTACTGATTCCCAACTGGATTTTTATTAATGGACTTTTCTATGTTTCTTATGCAGTATCCAAAATATCCAAAACATCCTGAATATTCCTAGATTATTCCTTATTTGCGTGAGTTTGTGTCTCTGTATGCCATAAAGATGTTTTTAATGCAGATGATGAAAAATCTCCCTAGATACAATCTTTCCAGTGAGACAGCTATACCTCCTTCATGTTCTGATCTTAAAAAGGAAATAAATTAAATTCCATTATCGTCACAGCAGCACAATTTTAATCCACATTTTAGATCAATCACCTTTTTTTGCAGCTTCTTTGACAGAGAATTTGAAGAGTTAATTTGCAAAAACAGATAAATGCCATCCTTAAAATAAATAAAGCAACATCATCTTGATCGATATCCCCTTGGGTGCACTATAAAAAAACAAACAAAAAAAAACAGGATTTATGAAAATTAATAGTATTTGCAATATTTTATCAAAACAACTCAACAAAGCTTGATTGATGTTCCATGGGGAAGAAAAACATGATTTAAAAAAAACCCTGTGATATCAGCTGAACTATTAACTATACTGAAACTAGAATGACCGGCCTGTGGTTGTACACCTCCACGAACCAGTCAAATTGCAGTTTACATCCATGTCTGCCCAGACTCACATAATATATGTGGGGAATACTTTGAAGGAATTAAATAAAAAGGTATAGAGCGCATTTTGTTTGGCTAAATGTAACTTGATTCCAGTGAATATACATTGTTGAACAGATTAATGAAGGATTATTATAGCTGTATTGGCTAAACAGGTACACAAAACCGAACCTCCCGTTCTGCTCCTGAGTTATGGTGTTAAATAAGGGCCAATGATGAGTTTTCCAGGACATTATAATGTCATAGTAAAGTTCACCTTTGTCACCACTTTCCTTTCAAACATCTGTTTGAACTCTAATCAGTTAATCCTTTAGACCAAGTGGATGTTTGTGCCAAAATTAAAGAAATTCCCAAGGTCACCTGAAAACATAATGCCTGCAGACACAGCTATTGCCAGCACGTAGGCTTAAAAAAAGAGAAAAGAAAGAAAAGAAAAAAACAAAAACTCCTACTAAAGCAGTAAAATATTCTGACATATTTAGAGTGCAACTCTTTGTATGCAAACAGAATGAAACCCATCAATGCTGGTAAAAAAAGGAAACTCACGTTTGACCCAAGAAACACAATTGTTCATCTACAATTTCTCCCCTCTGGTAGATTCTTTCAATATTTAGTTTGATATTTAATGACTTCAGACCACAAGAAATGACTTGTTCAGGTATACATACAGTTGGGAACTGGCTCTGGTTCATCATCTGTGCAGACACATAGCTCCCCCTGCTGGAGGATTACCCCTTCCTTCACTTCACAATATTATCTGATCTAAATGTTTGCATGTTACAGTATATTTGCAAATTGTAGAAAAAAGTGCCAACATAAGTAAGCAGCATGTACGTAGTAACTGCAGCAACACAGACGCAATAATTGTAATATTACTAGTAATATAATAATAATAATAATTGTATAATAATAAAATTATAATAAGTAGTAGTAGTAGTAGTAGCAGCCAACCAACCTTGTAGTATTATCTATATATTGCATGTTTATACTTTGTTATGCTTTAAAGTGTAATTAAGGACACACACACATACAGAGGCATTTGTACACAAGCCCTAATACACACCCGTGGCCACAAATGTGCACATACAACACCACAGAGGCACAAGAATGCACAAAAGGGAACATGTGCATGCGTGCAACTTTGTGCACGCATCTGTGGGGCGTCGTCACGGCGACAGATCAGATTAGAGCCTGTAGAAGTTTAACTCTAATGAAGTTTCTGAAAAAAAGAGATCAGAATTAATTGCTAATCCTCTCTCTCTTCAAAGAGGGCAGCGACTGGTTGGGTTTCAGACGCAGGCATGTCTGGGAATGACAAGAAAGGGATAAACACACAGACGCACGCGCGCACGCACGAACAGCAAAAGGGAGATCAGCCACCAGGCTGCATGGTTGCATAAGCGTTTGCGTAAGGACACCATGGCAATCAGACAGCAGTACCCACACAAGAACACACAGACACACACACATACATACACCCAAGCACAGATACAGATGTAAGGGCAGTACCACTAACACACATAGGCAAAAACATATTAAAAGCAAGCGCATACACATAAACACACAAAGACAAGCATGAAAAGCACAGAGGGGCACATACAAGGTCACACACACACACATCAACGGCAAACATACAGTACACACACAATGAACACAATGGCACACACATACACACAGCCAGTAAGACAAGGCTGAAGGATTGTCAAATTCCCTCCGTTCAGCTTATGTCTTTTGATAAACAATAAAGAAAATTCAAAACATATATATGACAGAGGTCAAAGGTCACAGCACCCTGATATGTATCAATGTGCCTATACTAAGTAGTAGTGATTGAGTGAACAAGGGACTGATTTTGGAACAAACTCCAGTGTACATACAATTAAGGATGCACATGCAGCTGGAGCCCAGAAAACACATTGCTGGTATATAAAGAAAAAAATTACCCAAAAAACACAAAACAATGCTCGATAGATTGATAAATATATAGTTAAAAAAACACAAAGAAAAAGACAGTAAAACGGGTACATTACACAGAGACAAAGCAGGTACATTATGAAAAACAGGGACATAAAACATTGTTCTATAGAAGCGTAAACTGTTCTAAGGTTTAACATTTTTCAGTTTTTCATAAATGGGATATCTAAGGGAAGGCATTATTGTGAAGGAGTACGGTATTCCATATTACTAAGTCTAAAAAGTGATGATTTAAAAAAAAAGGGTCGCTTACTAAGGTCAGGGTATCAACAAAATAACTGACTGACTTAGAATTTCTAATTGCCCTGACACATTTGTTTCTCAACTATAAAGATCTGCCAATCCGTAGAGGACTTTGAACCTTGTGCTTTTGCCCATGCTACATCCCTTACCTTAACATCTCTGAGATTTAAGGTGAGAACCAAGGATCTATTTTTTACTCTGTATTTCTTAAAAGGGAGCATGCTTATTTATAAAGATTAAAAAATGGCTTGGGGTCAGGAATAGAACATAACCTTGTGATACCACAGAGAAATAAATCATGAAGAAAAGCCTGCTCAACAAAATGTTTAAAGTCTTTCTTTACACTTTTAATATGTTGGTGCAGTGGTTGGGGAGTAATGGATTACATGTAACTTGTTACGTAATCAGGATACAAAAAATTAGTAGCTGTATTCTGTTACAGTACAGAAAAAAAAAAGACGTAATCAGATTACAAGTACATTTCAGGGATTACTCATAGGGATTACTTTAAGCAGAACATTTCTATGGAACAGATGGCGTAGTGCTATTTGCCTCCCTGTTTCCTGTAAAAACACAAAGCTACAGAAGGATGTGTCACACATTACTCTGTGCGGACTGGTTTCAGCTCCCAGTGAGCAGACACGGCAGCTGAACCAGGACCAAACAGGCCCTGATTACTGCCATATTATTATTAGGATTTAGAGAGACATTTAATGCTAGCAGTTCGAATTCCTTTGGCAGAGACATAGAGACATAGAGTTCCTCACAAGAAATAATCCTTAATTTTACAAGTCAACCAGGTTTTTGTTAGAATTCAAATATCTGGATAGGTTTCTTGACCCTAGACTCTAATGGAGTCCAGGTTTGATACCAAGCTTCTCACAGTCATGGAATTTTTTTTTTTTTATAAAACTTTGTTACCTTTTTTGTTCAATTTAATGTTGCAGCTTAGTCTTTTGTAATTGTTATGCTGTTTTTGGATGTATGGATTTACTGTGATGCCATACACAGTTATACAACAAGAGGTTGTAAAAAAACGACAACTAATAACATTAACGATGGGGCGCCATTTATTCAAGTGTCCCAGTAAGCCATGACAGTGAACCAACCAGCACAATACCAGGACCCTGAAACAGAAGCAGCTCCATGGAATTTAGCCATCATTCATTTTTTTGTTTGCCTTGCCATGTTGGCATGAATCAGCTTCATCACATATTCACCCTCTCCATGAATCTGTCTTATTTCCTCTCTTTAACTTTATTGCTTTTTTACAGACTTTCAATCAATCTACAATGAAAATAACACAATAAATGCATCATTTTAAATTTCAAGTCATCTACAGATGCTAAAGCACAAAAATGTTTCTTTTTTTCCCCATTTCTCAATCATTCCCGTTCCACCAACCCTTCTAATCCATCGCTCCTATGTCAGTGGATCTCTTTAGAGGCAGGCAGCCGCATCGCTCTCTCGAGGTGATGGCTGTGCATCATGGTTTGACAGCGAGTCCTTTTTACGAGCATGTGTGTATGTGCGATACATGCTCTTCTCCGTGGCAGAGATGAAAAGCCATTACAATCTTGGGACCTGACTGACTAATCACAGCAGAGTCTGAGATCTGACCAGAGATGCTGAGCTGCCGCGATGATTAGTTGCAATCAAGGGAGGAAAGCCCTATTGTTTCTAAGACTGCATTTACACCTACGGTTTGCTTGCTTTGATCCAGCTGATGTTTATTCACATGAACACTTAAAACCAGATTAAGGCAATTCTGTGGAAATTGTCATGTAAACACTATAATTACACTAATTGTACTGTATTATACTCCTAATTTGTGTTAGCATAACCTGATTAACATTTATCAGCACTATTAAGAAATAGATCTATAATTAGATCTTATTTGGGCATTTGATCTTGCTTTGAATTTGTGTGTGCACAAACTTAAATAATGGATATAAAATCCAACACAATCTCTCCATTTTCATGTTTCTTATTTTGTAGAATTTATAAAAATGAACTGTAGAATGTAACGCAATATCAAATGAAATGTATTAAATCTAATTAACTTGCTGATGTAGTAAGCATCGTACAGTGGGTAAGCTAATGGTGGCTATCAGACAGAAGTTGACAAAATAAATGCTTCTTCTCCTCGTTCTATACAAAACATCTAACTTACGTGACAGATGCCGTTATAACAGCGTAACTCCTGTAAGGAATCGGGAGGTGCGTAGCGAGTGTTTGATTGTCCGAGCGGCAGAAAGTGACGGTGAACGCAAGCAGAGGAAAATATTCTGGCAGTAAATGTACGGTGTCGGTTACAGTGTGTTGGCTTCTCAAGACCAAGAAAAGTTTGTTGTTTCCCCACCTGCTGGAAAAGTGAAGCCTGTGTG
This sequence comes from Micropterus dolomieu, assembly GCF_021292245.1. Lineage (NCBI taxonomy): Eukaryota > Metazoa > Chordata > Actinopteri > Centrarchiformes > Centrarchidae > Micropterus > Micropterus dolomieu. The sequence goes on along the minus strand of NC_060165.1, from coordinate 6,655,135 downwards.
CGCTAGCTAACATCTCCCCTCCCCTTCAGACTGCGCAGCTGAGCAGGAACGCTTCAATAACTTCAACAATTATTTGTCAGTTTTCAGATGAGTCTGAATAGTGGTTGTTAGGAAAAGAAAGGACTGTGGTGACTGGAGGAGCTGAGGTTAGTAAAGCTAATTAGTGATGCAAGCTAGTCCTTTTAAAAGAATGAGGAGATGTTTCTTTTTGGATTTTAATGTGCAAATAAAATGCACCTCAGAAGGGAGGAGGTTTCTCATGTTGCCCATTTTTTTATATTATGTCAAAAGCTGTAAAATGAAGACACAAAAGACAAACATGGACATTGGGGTGATGACCAAAACATGCTGTGCCATAAATGTAACATCACTGTGGAGAGCATCAAAACCAACCAAATTACTTTCCCCAAATCTCAAGGTTGTAGTTCCTCCCCACTAGACTGATCTTTATTTATTATCTGCTCTAGCATTTCCAACTATTTGGTTATTATTTGGAGGTATGGTGAAAATAATTGTTGTGTTGTTGACGTGAAATTACATACTTTTCATTGGAAAACGTAAACGTCTTGGGGAGTACCCCCTAACCCCCCATGTCGCTTAGACATGTTGTGTTGGGGTATTAATCTAAAGCTCACATTAAACTGGGAAAACACTGACATTTTTAGCTATTCTAATGTGCAGCGCATGCTCATGGACACAAGAGCAATGTCGCTTAGACATGTTGTGTTGGGGTTTTATATTCAGACAAAAATTCTGCTTCACCTCCGCTGCTAAAACTCCATCCTAGGGGAAACACTGCAAGGTGATTTACCACAGTCACTGATCAATATCCGCTCACATCCGCTGGGCTGACTGCCTTCACTACTATGCTCTGTGGTTACATCACTATGAATAGTAATGACATAAGTGGAATTGTTGCAAAACTGGGAAAGTACCCTGGCAGCCAAAAAACAGGTAGGCAGATACAGGTCCAGGTAGCGGAAACCCGAATACAAAAGCAAAATCAACAATGCAGCTAGGATGAACTGAGTATGAGTACATACAAGTCTCTCGATTGCATCCACATTTCCCTCTTTTCCTTGCGTCTCTCTGTGCATCCTCACTGGGAGGGACTAAGACGCAACCATGCGAGTAGAGGAGAAATGTTTTTAGAGAAATGATGCGTCTTTTCTTTCGCGGCATCATATGAAGCGACAGCGACAGTTGATTGCAGCTGGATCAGATGTCATTTCACTTTAACAGCTGTACAGACTTTGATGGAGCTGATGTGCTCTACACACTAACACAACACTAATAAAATGCACAGTTATCACTGCAAGAGCGGTATGTTGTCTCTCTGTAACCTGCATATGAATAACAACCGCTGCATTCTGTATTTATACTGTGTACTGTGGCCTGCCACTTCAGGTCCTGTCCTGTACGGACAACTTCATCTGGGCTGCCAGTCTGCAGGTGGTTAGAAGCGGCACAAAAGCCAGCTAAAAACTGAAGAAATGTTGCATTGACCACTTATGACTGGAGCAAGCTGCTATCAACCGTTCCAACTGGTAGGAGCTCTGCTACACAGGTATAAAACAGCTGGAAATGGAGAGGAATGTGAAAAAATAACAGAAAAGACCAAGGAGACACACAGCCATGTCTGCTCCCTCTAACTCAGACTTTGCAATATAACTTGTGGATCAAGAATTGGACTCTATAGTCATCAAAGAATAACACCGTTAACGAGGAGGAATGTCATCATCGGACTCGGTGGACTACCAGCAAGCAGACAAGCTCAAAGGTATGGAGGGGATTCATTTCTACTGGCAGAATGCGTTTCTATTAATTATTCACTCAATCAACTCTATTTTTTGATATTCTGAGTGTGAAATCATTATTGAATAACACAGAATATTATCATGGTGTCTTTTGAACATTTGAAATTATTTTTTAGGCCAAATGTTTCATGGGAAATTGAAATGATGTAACTCATATGAAAGCCAATGGTTTGGAATTATGATGATGATATATTTGTGTTTCAGGCTTACAGACTGACTTTAATTGTATCCATAATTAATTTTTTTTCTAATAAATGAAGAAAGTTGTCTGCGGTCCTTTTGCTGTTCAGGCCTATGATGAACACATATTTTTAACTAGATGGGGGTAAATCACAAAACAAATCAAATATAAAACTTGTGTTGGAGATACACTTGAGTTTAATCTGTTATCTGTCTTCACTCTGGTATAAAACTCCGATCTGCTGCAGCGTCCAATCAATAACCAATATCCAATAAGAGGGCGTGTTGGTCAGTAAAAGGACGGCCTGCAAGAAGGTGGACCAGAATGACTTCTGGTTCAAGCGAGGAGCAAGGAAATCAACTAAGAGACTTGGGATGTCCCCGATGAGTGGGAATGAGCTGGTTACGTATCTGCAGGGCTGATGAGGAAGAGTGGAAACAGGTGAGCAGGTGGGCGGGGAAGGTCTGGTGAATGGGACGAGAGGGAAAGAATTTACTGCACAGGGCAGAAGGAAGTAGCTGGATGTGGGAGTGAGTTGACTGGGACAGGAGAAAAAGTCAGAGGGCATCTGGTTGACAGGACGAGAATGGCAATGAATGTGTGAGGAAGTGGGAACGTGGCTGGAGTGAGGGACTGAGGAGCAAACTGTGACAAGTATATAAAATATTTTTATAAACCAGATGATCTGCTTAATGGAGGTAGCTTTAGCATGGGCAAAAGAGAGGAAAAGTAAGGAAAGGCTGGGTAAGTAGGTGAGGATGGGCTCGAAATTGTAATTAATATCCAACATAAAAAAGGGGTGTGACTAGATCTCGTGGCACGAGATTAATATATAATATAATATTGTGACGAGCATTCTCGTCAGGTAAAAAGCTGTCTCGCGAGACTCACGCAAATTACATTTTTCACACGCCGTCAAGCCACACATTAATTTTCTCACGCAGTGAAATACAAATGTATAACTGAAAAGATAGACTCATGGAGCGAATCAGCTCCACCCAGCAGACTGACACCGGCGTACGCTGTAATAGTAATCAGCTGAACCCACTCGCGCTGTGAGTCCAGACCTTTTTATATACACAGTCACTGGTCCAGAGAGCTGTGACGAGTGGTAACGTAGCTGGTAGAGTTTTGCAACATAAACATCTAAAAAGCAGCCTGCTCTGTGTGGGACTGTGAGCTGCACCGGAAGTTAACATGTATGGATTTGTGGTGAAATTTCTGCCTGATCACAAGTGTTTCTGTACTTTCACACGTGTTTCACATGCAGTCCCAAACTGCATCGGTCAAATGGTCTCAAGGGGATAACATTACCAGCGGATCAAAAACATAATGCACTGCAGAGTATAGGGCAGGTACGCTTCTCATTAAATGATGACGTTAGTCTGGTAATATTCTGCCTTTTCTCTGGACATGTCAGAGAACACACATCTGTGGGAAAGATTCTGAATGTGCAGAAAGTTTTGACCATGAGCAAAAAATCTGCTGAAACAAAGGAGCTATTAAAGTCTTGGAGTTTATAACTAAATTAAAAATTTTTTTTATCATTATGGTGAAAAGTTGCCACAATCACATTTAAAGAGGTTACTTCCCGGAGGCAAGACTAAATCATGAAATAGCAGGGATGATATTAAATAAGTTGATCTACAGGAGAAATAGATCTGAAAGCAACACAGAATGACTTGAGAGCTACACTGACTTATATTCTGTTATAGTTAGGTTATAGATTTTGAATAGGCACCTGCCACCTGAATTTTGTGTTTCTCTTTATATAAATAAAATAAAAAAATCACCATAAACTGCTGCAGAAAAATTCATCAGAATGCAGGAAATAAAGTGTTTCATGCTCAGAATTTTCATATAATTAAGCATTAAAGATTTCTTAAAAATAGTATTAAAATCTGGGCTCGATCTCGTAAACCCAATCTCAAATCTGGTCTCGTCTCGTGGGTTAAGTGTCTCGTCACACCCCTAATAAATACATATAAAAAGTACAAAAGAAAGTAGGAAAGTAGCCCATAAGATGCCCCACACTGAACGATATCGTCCATCGCAATGTTTCACTGTGGACATCGTCATATATCATTTCAGTGGACATTGCACAACTCTAGAGTAGACATTTAACCACTATTGATGTCCAGTTAATTGCATTGATGTTTAAAGCAATGAACTGTATGGGTTGCATCAGAAAAGAAAACTTTATACAAATGTAGTACTAAAACCTTAACAGCTAATTTTGTTCATTAATAATTATAATTTGACAGAAATCCTTAACAGAATTTTGAATAATGACAGCACGCTATGATCATCTTCTCATGATAGGATTTCACCAAAAACTGAGATATGCTACTAGTAAAGAACTGCCTAGGTTTTTGGGCGCTTGCTAGAGAGAATACTGTTTTATTGCCTTTTATCCTCTGAGAGACCATTGTTGAACTCTGCCAATGTTCCCTTGTTAGCAGAAGGGCAGAAGTGCATGTTAGATGACTATTTAAACATAATGGTCTACTAAAGGTCAACAGTTGGTGAACACTAACACCTGCGTCCTGCTGCTTCTGATTTTCTGAAGAAGAGGCAGCAAAAACAGAAAAAACTATATTTTAAGAATGAAAATTATACAAAATGTCTATTTACTGGCAACATATCATGCCTAAGACTTGATGACAGCCTCAACATAGTCAGATGATGCATACTTTGAAATATTTCCTCCTGTATTTGTTAGAAGACAGTTTCGCTCTACACTACATGCGTTAAAAGAAATCTTTTGCTAATAAGTTGTTCACGATACAAACAACATCAGTTATAAAGACCACGTTGCACTGGGTTGCATCGTTTTCATAGCAGCACAGACTGATTGCCTCCCTGCGGTCGAGGTTACATAAGACAAGCTGTGATGAACAGGAACGAAGTAAAACCTGGTTCCTAAATGAGATTCTGGTCTGCCGAACCCCCCTCCAACATCTCAATAAATGCACATAATGATAACAAACGACGCTACTTATTACAGTAGTGATTATACAAATTGGTGCCGCAGAGAGCCTCACTTTCTGATTCATGTTTGCTGAAGCACTGCTGGAATTTTTGCTTCGATAAAAAAACACATTGCTGTCGCCAGTTACAGCAAATGATGGACACAAATGCTTTCTGTTTCAGCAGATCAGATGAATAGTGATGAAGCTACTGTGTACAGCTTAAGGAAAAACAGCCTGTGGCACTGAGGCCAGATGAAAAGAGAGCCTGAACTACTTTCTCTTCTGATGCATCTTCTATATTTTAGCATGTTTTTCACAGTGCAGCTTGTCTTTCTCCGATTCTTTCAACATAAGGCATGCAGAATCTTAAAACAGCACTGTCAAAACATTAGTCAAACAGAATAAGAAGTGACAAAATATGAGAGCAAAGAAGAGGAGATGGGTTAGGCGTCTATTTATGGAAATGCAATGAGTGGCATGATTGAGGTGTGGTCCTACTTCTGAAACTCTGCTAGATAGCTCCAATTAGCTGATATTCGTTTGGCCATCTTTAGTCTGAGCACAAATCTGTAAACAGAACATTATCTCCATATAAAGATGATATGGTGAACGTGTGGCAGACAATGAACAACATTAGCACTCAGCAGTGAGACGGAATCAAAACAGTGAATCTGTTGGCCATAAAACCAAAGCAATGAGCTAAAAGATGCTAAAATGCTACGTAGAGCTAAGGCAACTGCAGAATCAGATTCTCTGTAGGTTCATCAATATGACTAACCCCTTTCCCATCACACAGTTATTTGATCCATTATTAATATAACAATATTGATTGATGCAGCTTTAAGTTCATTCATTTTGACTGAAAAAGCTCAGTGTTAATAGTACATTTCAATATATGCTCAGTATCGTTTAAGAAATATATAATTGCATCATCTACATAGTAATGACATATATCTCAATGCATGTACGTTATGTATGTAACATACCTATAGCTCAAATATCAGCTTCCACCTGGGTAAGTTTCTTAAATATGCTTGTGACAGTGTGAAATATGGTCAGCAGATAAAAATGCAGCTACTTCAGATTTTATGTTTTGCAACATTTTAAAGACATCACAACAGACCTCATGCTCATAATGCCACCTGCTGCAATTCTCAAGGCCACCCTGAAATGTTATAACCCATGTTAACTATGACCCTGTAACTATAGAAACTGAACAATATTCCAATATATGGTGCCTGAAAAAAAAACCCAAGATCAGAGGGAAGTAAAAATGGTGAGCAGGTGAAAGGCAAGAGGTGATGGTGATGGAAATAGGGTGCGAGAGGGAAGGAAGGAAAGCAATGAAGTGTACAATGTGGAGAGCAGATGGTGTGAGAGAGAGGGAGGTGTACAGGAGGACAAAGGAGCAGGGTGGGTTGGTGGGTTTTTCCTGCTACGGTCTCTGTCACATTCTGTTAGAATTAAAACAGTCTTTTGCTCTAAAAGCAATTCATTTGATCTTTCAGAATGAGGTGCACTGTCTAAAACTTTTGGGATGATGACTTATTACTTAAGACCCGTGCTATAAAGTACAACAGAAATAAGTACACAACCAGCAGTATTTGTAATAAACTCAATTGCTGCTAACAAAAAACTCCACTCCGAGTGATGAGAGCCTATTTCTTATATTTGGATAAAATGGAAAAATCTGCATCTGTAATTTATGTAGTAAAAGAAACTAACGAGCGGTGGCAGACAGCCAGAAAACAGAAATGCTCTGTTAACTGGTTTATTTTTGACAACAGGAACCTTAAACAAAGGGTTAACATTGTAGGTAAACAGCTTAATCAGCTGACGTCTAGCCAACAGAGGGATTTCAGGTGATGTAACACTTCTCAGCATACATGTTGGACTAACTGTGAAAGGCCGAATGTGTTTCTTAATTTACCATTAGCGTATCTGAAAAGAACAAGGTTAATCTCTGTGCTCACTGTGACTGGAAAGATATCACTTCTTCAGTTCTTCAGATAGCTACAGTATCTCACAAAAGTGAGTACACCCCTCACATTTTTATAAATATTTGATTATATCTTTTCGTGTCACAGCACTGAAGAAATGACACTTTGACTGCAATGTAAAATGTAAAGTAGTGAATGTACAGCTTGTATAACAGTGTAAATTTGCTGTCCCCTCAAAATAACACATCACACAGCCATTAATGTCTAAACCACTGGCAACAAAAGTGAGTACACCTCTAAGTAAAAAAATGTCCAAATTGGGTCCAATTAGCCATTTTCCCTCACCGGTGTCATGTGAGTCGTCAGTGGGTAGCCAGTGGAGGTCACACAGCAATGGAATGACATGCAGCCCAAAAGGACTCATGTCACTCCATTGCTGTGTGACCTCCACTGGCTACCCATGACCTCCAGAATCAGATTCAAGTCACTAATGCTTGCATACAGAGTGACTACTGGGTCTGCACCTTTCTACCTAAACTCCATAATACAAGTTTACGTTCCTTCTCGGCCACTACGCTTCTATCCCCTTACAATTATCTTGTATTTATTGCAATTTGTTAACTCTTACTTCTTTCCCTAGGTATTTACCCCATTGATGCGATATGTGCCATTAGCGCTTACTAGTATTTATTGCTGCTTTTATTAATATGTATTGTCAGTTGTAGATCTCGTGCTGTATTTTATGCTCTGTTAATGATTGTATGTTGTTCCTCAAATGTAAGTCGCTTTGGATAAAAGCGTCTGCCAAATGAGTAAATGTAAATGTTACAAGGTCTCTGGTGTGAATGGTCACTGGAGGTTCAACATGGCACCTCATTGCAAAGAACTCTCTGAGGATCTGAAAAATATAATTTTTGCTCTACATAAAGATGACCTAGGCTATAAGAAGATAGCCAAGACCCTGAAACTAAGCTGCAGTGTGGTGGCCAAGACCATACAGCGGTTCAACAGGACTGGTTCCACTCAGAACAGGCCTCGCCATGGTCGACCAAAGAAGTTGAGTGCAAGTGCTCAGCGTCATATCCAGAGGTTGTCTTTGGGAAATAGACGTATGAGTGCTGCCAGCTTTGCTGCAGAGGTTGAAGGGGTGGGGGGTCAGCCTGTCAGAGCTCAGACCATACACCACACACTGCATCAAATTAATTTGCATGTCTGTCATCCCAGAAGGAAGCCTCTTCTAAAGATGATGCCCAAGAAAGCCCGCAAATGGTTTGCTGAAGACAAGCAGACTAAGGACATGATTACTGGAACCATGGCCGGTGATCTGATGATTTGATTCAGATGGTGTCAAGCATATGTGGCAGCAACCAGGTGACGAGTACAAAGGCAAGTGTGTCTTGCCTACAGTCAAGCATAGTGGTGGGAGTGTCATGGTCTGGGGCTGCATGAGTGCTGCCAGCACAGGGGAGCTACAGTTCATTGAGGGAACCATGAATGCAAACATGTACTGTGACATGCTGAAGCAGAGCATGATCCCCTCCCTTCGGAGACTGGGCCGCAGGGCAGTATTCAAACATGATAACGACCCCAAACAGACCTCCAAGACGACCACTGCCTTGCTAAAGCTGAGGGTACGGGTGATGGACTCGCCAAGCAGGTCTCCAGACCTCAACCCTATTGAGCAACTGTGGGACATCCTCAAACGGAAGGTGAAGGAGTACAAGGTTCAACTATCACCAGCTCCATCGTCATGGAGGAGTGGAACAGGACTCCAGTGGCAACCTGTGAAGCTCTGGTGAACTTCATGCCCAAGGGGGTTAAGGCAGTGCTGAAAATAATGGTGGCCACACAAAATATTGACGCTTTTGGACATTTTTACTTTTGGGTGTACTCACTTTTGTTGCCAGCGGTTTTGTTAATGGCAAATTTACACTGTTATACAAGCACTCACTACTTTACATTGTAGCAAAGTGTCATTTCTTCAGTGTTGTCAAATGAAAAGATAAATTCAAACATTTACAAAAATGTGAGATACTGTGTGGAAATTAGCCTAAAATATTGTTTTAACTACAGTAACTTTGTACGGAAGAAATAACATTCTTCATTAAAAACGACAATAACGAGTTCCTTTACTCAGTTCAATACAGACGGTTTTGCTGCTACAGCCTTTTTATGACCAGTAGCTAACATTAACTTATTGAGTCTTATGCTACTGTTACAGCATTTAGTATTAAACCCTTCACATTCTGCAACAATGACTGCTGTTCAGTAAAAGTAGCTTTAAAGCATTATGGATTTAAACAGTTTACTGGGTTTTTGGTTGACAACAAACTTCCACAAATAGAAATGTTCTCACCTGAGGTAAAAATACCATTACTTCTTCAGAATACGTTAACAAGGAAATAATATTCCTAATGCCTTAAGCTTTACATCTACAGAAGACACACTGCAGTCAGCTTTAAATAAATGCCTTTAGCCTAGATGTAAAATGTCACAATGTACCAATCTGCCTGCAGCTGAATATAAATACCATTTAATATAAGTGATGTCAGTTACAGGTCAGATGATGTCTGACTTAACTATGTCACAGTGACCTATTTAGGACACAAATCTACCTCATAAACCTATTACTGACGATACTCTACAGCCACACCACAACCACCTGTTTAGGCTACAGGAATCCTCTGTTTCTAATACTCTGCCATTAACACATTTGACATTTTTGTTCCTATTAAATTTGTGAAATACTGTACACCTTTTTTATTTATTGTTTTATTGTTATTTAATCTTTTTTTTTTTAAATCAGGCGTCTCTAAGAACAATAAATATTCACAGGAACACAACCAGCAAACAGAAACAACACCACTATGCAATAAACAAGGTATCAGTAAAAACAGTTACAAGAATCATAGAAAACATCAGATAACAAAGCTTTAAAAAGGTATAACTTGTAAGACCGGACACTGCTCTCCAACGGTCAAATTCATATATAGGGGGCTTTACCATTTGTCTATTTACATGTGTAGAGACCTTGCTGTGTGCTCAAAAGCAAGTTTGTTTAGAAATTGAATCTCAGAGCAGAGCAGGCAGTTGATCAGGCTGTCAGCTGTTTGAAGCACCAGGAGATCGTTGGTAGGACACAGGCAGGAAGATCTGGCGTTGGGTGGGGAGCACCCACTAAGATGTAGTCCTCAGCCACCAAGAAGGAGAGGAAAGACCTGGTAATCTCTGAGGTAGTCAGAATGGAGGAGGAGCAATAGAGAATCACAGCTGTTGGGCAATGGTAGCAAGGGAGCTGGACAACCTGGGAATGTGTAACCAACCGGCTCAGAGGAAAGATGTCAGCTCTGCAATGAACCCAACCCAAGCCTGCAGCACATCCTGTGTAGTTGTAAGACAGCACTGACCCAGGGTCGATATGGATGGTGTCACAACCAAGTCATCAGGAAACTGGCAGAGGTTCTGGAGGTAAGCAGACTGGAGGCCAACCACGATAACAACATCATCTGATTCACTTTGTCAGGCAAGGAGCAGCAGTGAAGGCCACAACTCAGAGAAGGAAACACGCCCTGACCCCTGGGAGTAATTGGAAGCTGAGGGTTGAACTTGAAAGACAGCTCAAGTTCCCAACTGAGATCATTACAACCTCTCTTCGGCCAGACATTGTCCTATGGTCAACAACTGACAAAGCAGTGATCGTGGCAGAACTAACAGTCCCATGGGAAGCAGGAATGGAGGCAGCCTTCGAATGGAAGAAGGATAAGTACTAAGAGCTGGCAGCTGAGTGCAGAGAAGTTGGGTGGAGGACAGCCACCTTTCCTGTGGAAGTTGGCTGCAGAGGCTTTGTGGGATCATCCACCCAGCGCTTCCTAAAGTCCATGGGGCTAAGTTGAGGAAGACCATAAAGGAGCTGGCTGAGGAAGCAGAGAAAGGGAGTTTCTGGCTTTGGTTGAGGAGGAAAGATAATGCGTGGGGTAGGCAAGGATCTTAAGCATACTAGGGTCAGTTGCAGGGGGCGGCTGGGAGACGTCCCTGCCGTTGCTCCACCATCCCAAGATGTTCTGGGAATAATGGAGCGAAACATCAATGAAGGGTGGCTCCCGGCTGATGACCCTGCAGCTGGCCTGATGGCACTGTCAGAGGTGTGACAGGCATTTTATTTTTGCCATGCAGGTTTTCCTGTGCTGATACAGTGCAAAGCAAATATAAAAAGCTGCACTCTACATAATATTATCCTTACTTAAGTAGTACGGCAGTGCAACCACAAAATCATGTGGATTAGCTGTTTAAAGTCATTCAAAAGTAAAATATTCACTTTTACAAGTTTATTCTCTAATTTAAAACTTAAAAAGTTGTGGTTTTACAGTATCACAAGACAAAACTTGTGGTTTCCTGTATTTTGATCAGAGTTGACATTAACATTGAAAGACCCACACAGGTGTGATAAGCGAACAGATAATCCGCTGACATCAGGTTCTAAGCATTGCCACTCTTGTTTAATCCATAGCCATGACTTCCACCTGAACTTGACTGAAATGTTTCCAGTACGAGTGCCAAACTTCCAGACCAACTTCCTTGTCCTCTTATGTAAGCAGCAGCAACCTTGCAGAGGATGTTAGTAGGGCACCCACGGGCGGACCACTGGCCATCCTGCTTCCTTCTACAGTTGACCATCAAAGCAGAGATGTAACTCATGTAAGAGAGGCCTTGTAGCTGTGTGGTGTGTTTGTGTGTGTGTGTGGGGGAGGACGTGTGGGCTTTCTGCGTGTCTGTTAGTGCGTGAGATGTCATCTCAGTAGAGCTGTCACTGAAATGAAAAGTGTGCATCTATGTGTGTTTGTGTGGTGATGGGTGGGTGGACAGAAGAATAAGATTAAAAGAGTGAGAAAGACAAAGATAAAGTATTCTGGATTTTTTGTTCATATATTGCGTTTTTTAACTGTAATCTGAATTTCAAGAAATTCCTCTGTAATCTACCAGCTAGTTAGATCAAAATGAGAAAGTTGTATTGAGAAATTGCTCTTAAAGTCTTAAATTAATGTTAAATTAGTCTTAAACTAATGTTCCCTATTTTTTTTAATGAAATAGAACTCACAATAAAAAGAGAGTTTGTATTTCTATATTCAACATAAAACCTAAAAATCTGTCAGGATGAACAGCATTTTATTTCTTTCACTAGTGATCCCTCACCTCAAAATCAAAACACTCCCAACTATATTATCGGTCTTTAAAAACGATGTTGACAGCCCGTCACCCATCATAATGTTTGCTTAAGAAATGCAGCATTGCATCTACAAAAAAGAAACTTTTTAGCAGCAGAGTAAAGCTAGGTAAAGCTCCAAAAACGCTGCATCCTACATTGCCCTTAATGCAGTTAGATAGCATCTTTTCACAAGACCGGGTGTCTCTGAATCAAATTACCAGGGTCAGGGTTGGGGTTGGTTGTTCTGTCCTATGGGGGACCAATTGAACACCAACTGAAAAAAGTTACACATCTCAACACACTCTAAAGCTAAATGCACTTTGACTCATACTGCATGATTAGAAGAAAAATGCCTGGAGAACCACAGCTTTCTCCTTATAAATAAGACAGGAGGCACCTATCTTTAACTTCACAAAAACCTTCCAGATTAACCTGCTTTTTTAAATGTACATGCTGACAAAATGTGAATAAAAAGTAAATTTCAGGCTCCAATGTTACAGCCTTTCTAGAACATTTTATTAGAACCGGTCGGTAGTTTGAGACCCCTGCATTAGACAGTCCCTGCCTCCTAAATGTAAAGGCTTTCTGTTGGAAATCTAGACAGGGACCTGCTGATGTCATCAGGGTTAGTTTTTTTAAACTTTGAAAAGCTCCCTCCAAAGTCACAGAAGACACGATGTGACTTTATACAGGCCGAGTAGTGCTCCTCATGACAGGTGAAATCAGTGGAGTTTCAGCGTGGAGCTAATGATCACCAGATCCCCTGATTTGGAGGGTCTGTTTTCTCGTCAGCTGTATTGTTCCAAAAACTGAAGTAGGGGGCAAAAAAAAGAACATAAAACTTCAACTCACAGCTGCATAATCAGGTAGAGGTGGTCTGGACTCTCGTAGATGTCCTCCAGCGCCACAATGTTCTCATGCTTGATCCTGCAAAGCAAAGACAAACCAACAGTTAAGCTTTTTATTTCAAATCTGCAACCTGTCTTATGCCACACAATAATCCATTAACAGAGGTGATTGCTGTTGAACTGCAAACACACAACATAACTGATAATTAGTAAGAGTCAGCAAGTAATCCTCCAATGGTGTTTTACCCAGCATATCCTTACTAACAAAACAGTCTCACCTCAAGGTCCATTTAGTAGCTGTTTTCATGTTGCTTTTGATCATATTACATGATATACATGATGATTTGCCTAGCTGCCAGCAAATGCAATCTGCTGATGAAGATCATGTGATGTAATTGAAAGCTCTAGATCAGATATTAAATGGACCTTGAGGTGAGATAAAGATGCTAATCTGAAAAAGACTGAGATGTGGGTGAAATAGTCAGTAATTAGTAAACAGTAAGTGTAACTTCAACTGAGGTGTTTCTGCAAAAACATTTCCCAAGAATGAACTTGCACACTAAACCGTTTCCTCCTAGCACAAGTTTTTCAGGGATTCGAACCAACAACCTTCCAGTCACATTTTCATCTTCCACTCACATTTCTGCTTATTTCTGTCAGTTCTCTCCTGATTTCACCATGGTTACAGCGCTGTGATGAGTGTGTTTCCATCCTTCTATCTGTGTGTGTGTGTGTGTGTGTAGGTGTACATTTGTTATCCTAACACCTTATACCTTGTAGAAAAACGATTGATTTTGTGTGTGGGTTAATCATCTTTTGCATTGTGAACAGAGGTAATTCCCCCTGCTCCATCTGTCTCTATCACTCACACACACACACACACACACACACACACACCAACCACACAGACAGGAATGCACAGCAGGCACGCAGGTGATAATCTAACACTTATTATGGAGCAGGTTGAAAAGAGATAATGTGTGTGTATTCAGGCCCTGCCTGGGATAATGAAGAGCTGGCAGCAAACAATCTGAGTGTAACGACAGAGTAGAGCATTCTGAAAAACCGTCTCATCCATTACAGGCTTCATGTTTCAGTTAGTCTTTCTCATTCACTGGCGATTGTAGGGTCAGACCTAATGACAAGGTGACATCACTATCTGTCCACTTTCTCACCTGGGTCTTCTTCTCTCTCTCTCTCTCTCTGTCCTCTCTCTCTCCACCCTACTGATAATCACACACAAGCAGCAACACGACATATATCTGATAATAAATAAAGCAAACAAAGTATTTATTTTGATACCAGTATAATACACTGCTAAGTAATGTGAAATCATTGTGTAGTCTCTCTTTCTCTCTCTCTCTCCCTCTCTATCTTCCTCTCCTTGTCTGTGTGCTGTCAACCACAAGGCAAGCATAACAACCAAACAGAGTATTTATAACATAATAAGGGGTAGGAAGGAAGACGGGGGAGAATCCAGATCAATTTATAACATTAATAAACCATATTGGGTTGCTACATCATTTAGACCTCACTCTGTCACCTGAACCTGACTTTCTAAGTCTTAAATCGACTTTGGCAGTAACTCTATGACCCACATAAAGAACTTTAACTAACTCCAACAGTAGGCTACTCACACAAGGAGGTGTAGGAAGTGTAGAACGGTGCTGATTTTTAATTTACCAGCATTTAAGCCCTCAGACGTAGTTTGCAAAATCCAACAGAGCTTAATTGTAAATGAGGAGGTCCCGGAACATAGAGACAGTGATGTTCCGGCAGGTCATGGGGAGAGAAAGAGTTATAGAATCAAAAATCCACAGTGCCTGGAGCACATTGGGCAACGCCCAGGTACTAGCTGTTAAAACTAAATACACAGTCATCACAAAAACAGCATTGTTTATTTACATGTATTAATCAGAGCATTTCTCTGTTGAAGAAAGTTCTATTTACAACCACAAAAAGCAAACAGGCTAAGAAACCAAGCTAAGCGACGTCTTCTGTCTTTATATCTATCGATCTCCTCGCTCTCTGTGGGCGAGTAGAGGCTACTGGCTTCTCCTCTTCCCCAAAACAAACAGAACAGCTGATTACAGCAAGTAATAAAGCTCATTAAAAATCCTATTCCTCCGACGCTCAGGTGGACACAGACGTGAGCGCTGCAACTGGTCTGCAGCTCTTGTTGGCTGAAGATGTTGTAATAACCTTCGAAACTGTATTGCTTTCTCTGCGCTGGAGTTATTTTAAGAACTTTATGCAGTTTGTTATTAAATGTGTAACAAACTTTATCGTGTGTCTCTCCATTATACTCACACAAAAAAGCTGTTTTTAATGGTCAAGCATAGCCTATAGTTTTTCATTATATTCCAGTCAAATCTGATGTTCATTTATAAATTTTACTCATGGATAATCGTTACTAAATAATGATGCCTGTGCATCGCTTTGTAGGGCGTATACACCTATGTCAGCTGGTTAATTTGCCTTATCTTCGCAGGTCTTTAGACCACAGTGGAAATGCAGATCCGGGGACTTAAAAGAAAAACAATTGATTCTGTGTGTAGGTATGTGGTTGTTAATTCACTGCCTTTGAGTTATGGAAAAAAACAACAAGCAATTTGAAGACTTCACCTTGGGTTTTGGGAACTTGCAATGGGCATTTTCCCCTTTTTTCACAGCCCAAACGATGTATCAGTGAATCAAAATATAAATCAACAGCTGCTGATCTGTGTAAAAGGCATCCTGACGTCTGCATTCTCGAAAGATCTACAGATAAATTAAATAGTGCAAGAAAGGAAACACACACACACACACACACACACACACACACACACACTGGCTACATCCAGTATAAAGCTGCACTACTAACTTCGCGCATGTAGGCAACTCCAAAGGCATGAGGCAAAAACATTTTGTACGTACATACAGTAGTTGTAACTCAACCTCCAGATATAGTTTTCAGTTTTTGAGCGTTTCATGTCCTTCAGACTATTACATCCGAAAACAGGGCCAACTTCAGTGGCCTCCAATGACAGCAATTTACTTTGTTTACATTTATTTGACAAAATTCCCCAAACTTGAGTTCAATACACATTTTCTGTTCTTACAAAAAAGGTACAGCGTGTATTCATTTTGATTATTTAATGCCAAATCTAAATCTATAAATGAGTAAAAGGCATCAGATTAGGAGTTGGATGGTCTTGAACATATTAAAATAAATGTTGAAAGTCAACTGTCAGACATGCAAGCAGACTTTGCTTGGCAACAACTATTTTCTTTAGTGGAGAATTTAAAATGTTACGGTCTTTTAGGTTTGCTTAGGTTGTATCGCTGTTTGTAGAAGGCTGAGTAACCATCACAGCAGTATCTCAGAGGATAGCAATCTCTATTTTTATCGTTTAAGTAATATCTTGCTACAATTCTGTAAACTAATGACAGCACTGATTTGCACACAGGCTATTTTTAGTAATTGGGCTGAGACACTCCCTGGAATTTTGGACCATGGGAAATGAGGAATAAATATCAAGATGATGCTGCTGTCCTCTACCAACTGTAATACAAGTGTTAGTATATGTTCCTCCAAATCAAGACCAGACCACTTTTCTAATGATTCTTTCTGCCATCGGCTGTTGTAAGAATCTTTGAAAGCTTTTGCCGAGGAGGATCATCATCCTCTTCCTGATTTGTGCCATAAAGTAACCCTTTAGATTTTCCCTCCAAAGCCGACCTGGTGTCACACAGTGTACTGGCTGGGAGAGACTGCCAGTCTGCCTTCTTATGCTCTCATTTGTTAACACTAATGACACTCATTTGTCTAAATTAATGTCTCCTTCATTAGTGGAGGCAATACTCATTTTCTCCAATGTGACACAGTAAAGCCAAATGAACAAATGTATTGTACTGATTAGCATAATACATCTGTATCGTCACAGCATACAGGAGCACCGCAGTTTGACATTTCTGTGTAATTGTGTTGTTACATGTTTGTGAGTAAGAGGGAAGAGACAAAGAGAGAGTCCGTGGTGTTGATTCTTTTGAGAGTTTTCTGTAGGAGGAGCACTTTACCCCCCTTGCATGTTACTAGCTGCTTTTACAGACTAACCATCTAATTATCCCCATGCATCTGTGTTAAACTCTGCATGATGTGTCCAAACATGGCAGCCAATTCATTCCAAATAAAATCTGCTCACCTGCAGCATATACTCAGAAAAAGTTTATATTGCTTCCAACAAACACATTGCTTGTGTTGTTCTGGCTCTGTCAGCACATTCATGCCATAAAAATAATATGGTGATGTGACTCTTGGTAGCTGTTAAATATACAGTATACTATATATTTTAAATGTCCATTTTTTAGTGTGTATAGCTCAGGGATGTTTCTTCACTGTTTTACAGTTTCCTTTAGAGAGTGCAGTTAGTCATTCTAGGGGCTTGTAAATTCCAAATAAAGTAGAAATGCACACCAGTAGCATATGATGGGCACCCGCTCATACAGTTTTCTATGTCAGTTCACACGCTGGAGGCATCAAGACATGCATCATAACGCATAAAAGGCTAAAAATCATGTTTAGCATTGTCTTCTCATGTTGTGTCTATGTTCCAACAATATGGTGCCACTTCTTAAAAAATAAACTTAAATCAGCCAACCTTCCTGACTTCTTCTCATGAATGCAGCCTTCATCAGTAGAGATACCTTTTCAAGGACTCCAACAAAGAGCACAGTCTCCAAACAGAATTCACAACAGGATTCTGATGGTTAATAACGTGCAGCCATTTCATTCTCAGACAGACAGAAGTGTCAGTCGTGGTGTGTATGTGCGGTAGGTGGGCTGTGGATCGTGACCTGGGGGCGTTTTCTTTTGGGGGGGGGGGGGGGGGGGGGGGGGGGGGGGGGGCGTGATGTCGAGATGCACAGTTGCCCCGGTAACCAGGAATTAGGAGGCCTATGTGCGTGTGTATGTCTAACTGCACTCACCTCCTCAGCACGGCAATCTCGTTCTCGATGCTGCTCTCCTTCCCCTTCAGAGCCTTTTTAGGGATGCACTTCACAGCGAACATCCGGCCGGTCAGCCGCTCCTGGGCCAGGACCACCTCGGAAAATGCCCCTCTGTGAACGCATAAACCAAAAAGTCAAGTGAGTCAGAAGGCGATCATTTATTGGACAATGTAACCCCCATTCCCCTGAATCCCACTGGTTTCCGCATCAAATAACTGTTCCTGATGTAGAGCTGAGAAACAGCTGTGTGGGGAAGTTGTACACCCTGCAGGGTCTAGTCTACAAGAAATTCTTCTGAAATAGAAAAGTCACCCTTAAATCTACACACTCACATAAACCAGCATGATAAAAACAAGGTGCACACTGAGTGTTTCTTTAGTTGATATTCTAGTAGTAGCACATTGGCTATTTGAGCAGTTGCAGTTAGCAGTCCTATCTTGACTTGATGAGTATAATTTCCACTGCATATATTCAATCTACATTTTTGCCAGGAATGAAGAGCCTGCAAGCATCAATCTTAAAAGAAATCATTCCAGACATTTCACATATTGCCCCAGATAATTTTTAGTCCCTAGTATGGGTCAAACTCCAAAAAAGAAATGCATCCTACATTTTAGGACAACATTACTGATGGAAATACATTCACAAATGACAAACACTGGCAAAGCAATCTCCCTTCATAATTGGACGAGGCCTCTGTGCTTTGGTGCAAAAACATCTGGCTACAGGGGAGCTCTGTATTAGTTACAATATCTATCTTAGCCACGCCCTAAAGCATACCCTGCTTTATCATCTATTTTTCTCTAAATAGGATCATAATTTACTAAATGAACATCACGTTGTATTGAAGGAAACTTGAAACAAGCGATTGAGATCACAAACTCATTAGGAAACTGTTTACTGAGGTAATAAATCGAGTGAGAAGTCAGACTTCTTTTTGCAACCTTTAGAATCGCCCCCTGCTGGGCATTAGACCTCAAACTGCACAAACTCACATTTTCAGTGCCAATCTCTTAAACCAAAATGAAAAACAGTCAGTGTATCTCCAGACTTAACACTATGTGAATTCAGTTATTTTGCCTTTGAGATCCCATTTACAACAGCTCCAGGTATTTGATAATCTTAATATGCAGAAAATTACACGGCAATGGTAATGTGATTGGATTTTCCAAGTGTAACATTCAAACATTTTCTTTTAATTTATTCACTTTTTGCTATATTTGAAAACGATTTCTTTGTTTCTCGCATCATAAAAACTGACGATACTCTGTAATGATCATGGCACCAATAAAAACTTGGAAATTGAAAGGTCTTTCAGTTCTTGTATGGCTGTGTGTGCGTCAGGAAGACAAGCGAGGTGATGAATGAAGATGAGCCTATTGCGAGTTAATCTACCTGAACTGGGTGTTGACTCCTGTGTCGATCTGCCTTCAGCTGCACCGATGTCACATCAGAGCAAATGTTTCTCTATCCATATTTGCTCTCTTCCTTCTTTCTCTTCCTTTGTGGCCTCCTCCTGTACAACATTCAGGCTATGTGCAGCTGACACAAATCCAAATTTATAACGTTCTAAGACCCGCTAAATGAACAACAATATTGAATTTAAGACCATGAGAAGGCTCTTTTGAGGCACTACATGGCCTGGCCGCTTGCTATGCTTTGGAACTTTAGTGCCATATGAGCTTGTACATAGCTTGAAATCCTCAGCCAGAGGCTTAGAAGTAAGAGGGACAGAAACTGTGTATTCACGGCATTGAGGCTATTGAATGAGCTGCCTATGGAAATAAGGCTAGAGTAGAAGAAGTACTCCAGAAGTACAGCCTCAAAGAGCTACTCCAATGGCTGTGTGCTCTTGTTATCTTGTATGTGAATGGCTGTGTGCTCTTGTTATCTTGTATCTGATGCCTTGTGTGAAGCAATTCGTCATCGTGTTTTTAAAAAAAGTTAAAAAGATTGTTTTTAGAATTATTACAATAAAAGAAAGGAAACAGGCCAAAGCGGTCAGGTTCTTATAGGGATGGGTATCGCTACTCGATACCTTTATGGTATCGACCGAAACAGCCCAGTCTCTAGAAACGTCTCCAGTCAAACCAGCACTTCAATCGATACCTAGGCCTACTTTTTGTAACCAGATCGCGGTAAAAATGACTATTTGTATGGTTTTGCTTGCAGCCAAACACGCAAATAACACACTGAAAGAAAGAGAAGAGCACATCTTTTTCCTTATGTGCCTGCACCATAAAGTGTATAAAAAAAAGGCGAAAGTTAATCGAAAGTTAACAAAATAATTTTCCACTATTTACTTTCAACAAAGGCATCAAAAAATTACCTTAAATTCGTTTCCCACAAGTTATTTGGTCACTAAACTATTTCACTCCTCCTTTCTCATTCAAATATAAAAAAATTGCAAGCTGTAGTCTTTTCCCGTATAATACTACCCGTGAGGATGAACTAATTAGAATGAGGAGCAATCTGATACAATTTCCCAATACTTTTAAGAGTACTAGTTTTGGTACTGGTATCGTAAAATTTTAAACAATACCCAACCCTAGGTTCTTAGGAATTTTATACTACGCTACATGAATGGGAGCAATAAAAAGAACTAAAGTGTTGATGGACAGTCCCACTATGGTTTAAAATGACTCTACTAACCGTGTTGTTCATTTCACATTTCAATCTAAGATATGTCAAGACTCAATTCATGAATGAATTTCCATCTCTCGATCTTACACACCTGCCTGCTTGGAAATTGGATTTCACAACAGGTCAACATTCATACAGTCGACCACCACACTAAACCTTCATCGCACCTTCCTCCTCCTTCTCCTTACTCAGCTTTTCATTCATTCGTTGCTTCATTCGTGTATATTTTGGTGTGTATTTTTGAGCTGCATGTGTGTTTGAAGCTGCTCATTCAAGGGGAAAGAGGCTGTTGTGAATGAGCTCTTCATCACATCAATATGTGAGTGCTGCCGTGCAGAAAGCCCTTGAGCCCTTTAGAGCGAAGCCAGCCTTCTGCCGCAAGGCCGACGAGCCTTAAGAACACCATCACAGGGGTAAACACAAACAGAAAACTGTGTTGCTACCTTTCCTGAAGTGCTTGGTCTCTGTGTTTTTTTTCACGTCTCTCAGCAAGAATCACATTCTCCTTCTCACCTTCACTCCCTCCGTCATTCCCTCCTTCCGCTCTGCACATCTTTTTACAATGACAAGCGATCATACTGCCGGTTGCCCCCAGGCGATCGAGGTGGCCTCACACGAGCGACAGACACCTGCTTGCGCAGACTAATGGCTGTTGTAGGTTTTGGTGACATCAGAGCAAGACAGAACAAGTGTGCCGCGCTGTTGGTATTGGTGCTTCACTTACACAAACACGCCAACACACACAGATTCCGAGAGGGAGAAGGGTGCATGCATGAATGAACATCCATTATAAAAAAAAGCCACACAGGGATACATGAGGACATAAGCTCTCAAAGTCTGTGTGTGTATGTGTTTGTGTATATTGGGGATGTCTTCTACCCAACCAACGGTACGTGAACTCAGCCTTAATCTGCACTAAAGTCTCAATCCCAATAATCCCACAATTAGAACATTAGAGAACAAACACATTATATCTGGTAAAAAAAAAAAAAGCTATGCAAGTTCACTTTCATGATGATGTGATGAAACTACCTCAAAAGTTCACTACAAAATGATTACAGACAACTGGTTAGTTTTAACTCTCTCACACCAGTTGTATCGGTAATGACGACACACTTACTCACAGCTGCAGTTCTTATGAATCATCACAGGTCAGCAAATTGCAGCTGCAGTTGCTTTTGTGCTACGTATTGTGATTTTCTGAGGAACACTGGATCAAATGACTATGTGTAAAGTTAAACAGCAACAACATTTATAGTGACAAACCCATAGAGAATGATCACCAAACTCGTAACTTCCCCTCAAATCTATGGAGCATTTAAGCATCGTTCAGGCTTTCACAATAAAGCTGTAAAAATAAAAACACAATAAATATACGCAACCTGCCAAACACCAAACAGCAGAAAAACAAAGTTAGCACTGATCAGCTCTACAAAGATGGTCACACTCTCCCATGAAACCACTCATGTGTAAAACTGACAAGGGGACATGCACAAAAACAGTGGATGATTCTCTATGGTTCATTTTCTGTCAGTTCCACCTCAAAGGCAGTGTACTTTTAAAATTGGTTCTACTAAACGTTACCACAAAATCTAATACAGTATAAGAAACAATTACATCAGAAAATTAGAATACATGTAATTTTACGGTAACCATCAGGAAATGTGTTGTTAAAAATCAAACTTCACTTACATCTTGTGTATGCACCGACATGTTAGACAGCCTGTTATCAAAACACCAAATGAGGGAATAGATGGTGTTTATCTCTCCTGTAGGATTCCAGAGATTTGGGGCATCTATTTCAAAGAGCACTGAAGCTTCTTTGGAGGCTTGGGGTTGCCCAACACCTTACTAAAACACCTCATGTTGGTTTTCACCTTTAAAAAGCAATTATGATAATGCAACCACAACAACTACATCAGTAAACAGTGAAGAAAAGATGTGTATCTCATTTGCATTCTACACACACCCATTCATTTAATTCATTTATGCTAAATATATTGTTAGAATGGTGGGAACATGTGAAATGAAGAATGAAGCTGAATTGTGCTGAAATGAGGAAAAAGGTCAGGAAAGAGTGTGCGTGCGCGTGTGCGAGCGACAAATGTGAATGGAGGAGGAATGGACCTAATAAATAACAGCAGGAACACAGCACAGCACGGTCCAATTTACATTTTGTCAACCTTAAATGTATTTGGTTGCCACACACACACACACACACACGTGAGCACTAAAGGACCTGTGGGGCTCATTTGATTGGAGGCAGGGTGCTTGTATAACATCTGGCAGCTGAGTTCACAAACTGGGCTGTGTGTGTGTGTTGGGGTTTGACTAAGCTGGCAGTCCCCGGTTGCCGTTACCCGCGGCAACAATGATTGCATTTCCTCCTGTATGAACCTGTGTAATTGTGTCAGTCGAGCTCCACTGCCTCCGTCAGTACGCTGAGAAGGAAATGTATTGGCAGCAACGCTGCGTGCGTGTGCGTTTCTCCATCAAGTGCATATCCAACAGCGTAACAGTCTGTCTCGCACACACACACACACACACACACACACACACACACACACAGTGTAAGACAGAGATAGATATGGAGAGACTAGAATAGGCTGACAAGGTCACAGTGACACATTTAACTGACAGCAGCCATCAGTGTTCGTCAATGTCAAGCTGAAAATCTATTCAGCCTAAAAGTTGTTAAGTCATCAGATTCTTCCATGTTTTACTGAAAGCATCTGGAGCAAAGGTAAAACTGCTCAAACAGGCTCTATTTCCAGCTCCTGCAGTAAAATGTGGGAGTGGGAAATGTTTCACATGTTTCAGCAATCACACACAGCAGTGGTAAACACTAAGTTTTGGTGTCAATCCTTCTGAGTGAAAGAGCAAGAGCTACAGTCTGAGGACCACCATGAAACAATCACACACAGAGAAATCCATAACAGAAGAGGGTAAGAGGTATTATGGTTACCATGTTAACCATATTAGATTAGTGTGTTAGCGTGCTAATATTTGACAATTAGCATTAAACACAAAAGGACAATGTAAATGCTCCGTATTTGTATAGCGCCTTTCTAGTCTTTTCGACCAATCAAAGTGCTTTTACACTACATCTGCATTCACCATTCACTCACATTCATTCACTGAGCCTAAGTGCTCAAACAGAAACTAACATTCACACACATTCATACACCACTGGAACAGCCACCAGGGGCAATTTGGGTTCAGCATCTTGCCCAAGGACACTTCAACATGCAGCCTGGAGGAGCCGGGGATTGAACCTCTTTCCATTAACAGGCAACCCACTCTATCTCCTGAGCCACAGCTGTATTGTATGTTAAGTATTGGAAAAGCTCAACAGCTTTTGACCTCATGTTGGTGCTGGATGGATATTCAAAGGATCACTAAAGTCATTAAGGTGTCTGGGAAGCATGAATACATGTTGAAGTATTTCAGTCAGGGCCTAATTAGTGGGCCGACCAAGGTACTGTCCTACATGTTGGATGCTACAGGTACTTTTTTCAGTGTCTACCTTCAAGGATGAAACAAGAATCTAGAAAGGCCAGCTCTGTCTCGAGGTGCTCTCTGGGCTTCATAGAGGAGGCGAGGGGACAGGCTGCTCCATCTGCTGTGTGGGTGAGGAACGCTACCGCAGGTCTGTTGTCAGACTGCTCAATCATCACTGTTCTCAATGGACCAACTACTGAGTATAAATCAGTTGGATTACTGAAGTTGCTGCAACAAGAGCAATAACTGCAAACACTTCTATCTGAGGAGAAAAGTTCACTGCCATTCCACCATGTGCAATTTTTGTATCTAATGATTTATTGCAACTTCCTCGGTTCATTATTTGATTATTTGGGTCTCAATTGAATTTGTGGGTACAATTTATGTATGGTGTATATACTATTTAGTAGCTATTATTTTTGTTTTTCAGTGCTTCGTATTAGACAGTATTAGATGCTCATAATGTGTACTATTACTGTGACACTCCCTGCTTGGGATTAATAACGTTTATCTCATATTAGTTGTCACAATGGAGGAATTGTAATGTGGAAGAAGCATTTGGAAGAGATCTCTGAATCAACAGTGTATCTTTTATGGCCACATTCAGACTAGGAATGCAAGTAACGATTATTTTCTTTTTTAATTCTGCCAAATGTTCTAGATTCATTGATTTAATTATTTAGTGTATAAAACAACCATTTCAATTTCTTAAATCCGCAGGGTGATGTCATCAAATGTCTTGTTTTGTCTAACCAACTTGTCAAGAACTCACTCAAGGATATTCAGTTTATAATGATTAATGAAGCAAATCCTCCCAACTGAGAAACTATACATTTTTGCATGAAAAATGAGTAAAAAAAAGTAGTAAAGTAGTAGTAAAAAAAAAATAAAAATAAAGGGTTGCGGATGGGGCTGGGCGATATGGGCAAAAATGTTATCACGATATAAACATTTCATATCATTCGATATCGATAATTATCACGATAAATGTCAAATCATTATTTCTCTTAAGTTTAAAGGCAGATTTTTCCTCCTGAGTGAAAATTTAAGAAACCAGATGGTTAATTGTGCGGTTAACACTTTTCTTTCTGGTCAGAACGTCACAAAGACTTGTTGCCAAACAGTGGATCACTTCACAAATCTGAGGGAGAACTTTCAAAACAATTATGATAAAATCCTTTTTTAACAATATGATTAGTAAATCATTTTTCAGTCCCTGTTCCTCAACAAAATAAATATTTTAACAGAAAAATTAAGTGCTAATTTGTTCATGATTGTAATGAATTAAACCAAATATTTATTGACGATATACTGAACATTTGTTATATTGTTATTGAGGAAAATTACATTGCGATAATTATCATTATTGTTTTTTTGCCCAGCCCTAGTCGCGGATTCTTTATCTCAGGGTCAACTGATCATTTCATGAAATCGTTTCAGCTCTAGTTCAGACCAACCTTGGCAGCCCCCTCATTCATTTCAATAAGCTTAGGCAGAGGGCTCTGGCAAAAAACAAACTAAAAAGCAGAATTTTTCGGCAGAAGTAGATGTGGCTGCAACGTGTGGCATTGGCCAATTAAATGTATGCATGGCACATTTCTCATAGACTGCCTTTATAGTGTAAATAGGGAAGTTTTACTGTTTACCTCAAGGTTGCTGGTATGTAAAAATCCTGTCTCATTTTGTCATCTGACTAAACCTTTTACTCAAACTGGCCACCCAGGCTTGTACCTGTATCTCAGAGAGGAGGCGTGGCTGAAGTGTCAAAAATGTAAATCTCCATTAGATAAATAAAGTAGCCTAATGATGGTGTTAAAATGGTTCAAGCTTTTCTGCATGATTTTACAACTGTATTAACAAGCCTACATAAACAGGGTCATTAAAGTGGTGAGTCAATGATGCAGACACGTGTCCTAGACTACGACAGAAAGTCCATTAATGGCTCAGAAAGTGGTCAGGTACAGAGGAATTGACACAAATTGAGGCTCTGAAATGGCATTAATGGCGCTAATTGTATTAATTCATTAAGTGTGCAAAATGTTAACACGTCTCCCACGAGATCAGCCTCAACCACAAACACACTCCCTTCCCTATACAAGCCCTTCATTAACTCCCTGCAATCCAATGTTTGGAGAACATTGCTGTTGCATCCATTTCACACTGCAATTTTATCAGATTCGGTCTTAATCTTTCCAAAAGATTTCTTCCTCACTGTGAAGGGCTTTTAATCTGTTAAAACCAAAAGTTTTATTTTGGCCGTTATAACATCGATCTGGAGTCTGAATGCAACTGGGTATGAAATCAAGTGGATTTAACGGATGAGAATGGGACTCAAATAACATGAAAGTGTAAAATAAAAAAAAAAAAAGAAGGCGGCAGCTGGGAAAGAACCAACCCGTTCTCACTCTGAGTCGTCACATATGAACGCATGGTCAAGACCCATTGGTGTCAGTTTGTAACGCACTGGGATACTCTATAGCGTCATAGTTGAACGCAGTGGGGGAAGCACTGTAAGCATCAGTTTAGGTTTATGATATTTAACACAAAAGACAGACTAAGGATTTTGTTGGGGTGGATGAAGGGCCAGAACCCGGACTTTGAACCAGGAGAGTGGTGTTCGTGTCCTGTGTGAAACAAAAAGTCAACATTAAATACTTTTTAAGTTACGTAAATTTTGTAAGTTACACACATGACATAAGTTAACCTACGTGTTAACTGACGTACGTAGTTATTTTAACCCAAACCACAATCTTTTCCTAACCTTAACCACGTAGTTTTGTTGCCTAAACCTAACCAAGTACTTTTTGTACCTAAACCTAACCACATTACAATGTTTCACACATTAATAATTAATAATGTGACGTTTAAAATGCCGATGCTTGAAAGTGTAACTGGACGTTGCATATTTATTGTTTCTAACTTTACCAGACATTGTTGTTGCTAAGTGTTACTAACTTAACTTGTGGAGCCCTAAACGTCTAAAAATGATGCAAAAGGGGTACCCAGGGTGTTAAAAAGCGATGCCAAAGGGCCTTCACCAAGTGTCAATATGTGATTAGTCGGGAGTGAGAATATATTGAAAGAACCAGTTCCAGCTTTCTGGATGCATATGGCTTACACACACACACACACACACACACACACACACACAGATAATGTCAGCTCGATAGGTCTGTGCTTGCCCGATCAATAATTAGCAGTTTAATCAAAGCAGAGGCTGTTGCATTTGAATGGACTCCCCCCTCTCTCTCTCTCACTCACGCACACACACACACACACACACACACACACACACCAGAAGGCCTGATAATGACAGAGCATGGACAAGGACAATTATACCGCGCCAAACTATCGTCATCACTGAGACGACCACATACACACACATTAACACACGTGCGCCATTATGTTCATGTGCTTTGAATACAAAGTAATCTGCTTGAATTGCGTTTCATTGTCTTGATGCCAATGAAAAGATAGACCAGTTCCTGAAACACAAACACACAGGTGTAGTTAAAAAATATACAATTAAAACCCAAAGCACAGTGGAAATGAAAAGACAGGAATAAAGAATAAGAAGGGAGATGATTGGAGGGTTTGTTTGCAGCAGATTAGGAGGAGGGAATGACCCTGACAAAGTCGGTAGGTGCTGTGGTTATGTGGAAAAAGACAACCGATCCAACACAAGTACTCTTTTTTTCCCCCGTCAAATTCAAATCTGTACAGTGCGTGGGACTCATTGCAACCATTTTACACAAGTTAACATGAGGCCAGGTATTGCTGGGGCCACATCCACATGACTGGATGAATGCCAGTGATGGTCGACTAGCTGATTTATTATAATGACATTAACAAAGACCGGATGTACTGTGGAGTTGAATTGGTCGCATAATGCATGATACCCAGTGTGCTTAATAGTTAGGCGTATTGGACTGGTGTATCCCTACTAAAAATAGGTCCAACTGGGCAACAAACAGTAGTACACAGCTTTAACATGACCATGCATGTTTTAAACAACGTTGACCTGCCATCCTTGCTGTGCACGCTCATGGCTTTCCTGTGCAATGAGGCTGCTGTTAGCAACATCACGGATGTGCTCACTTTTAGTTTTGCCTTCAAACACAGTGGGAGGTAATCTGTCAAAACTGCTTGCTTACATGGTTGTCTGAGCACTCATATCTGTTGTCCCAGTGACGTCGTCATGTGTGAGAAATTACATTTTGGTGATAACTACGTTATCAGGACTGATGATACAATAAACAAAAACTAGTTGTAATAAAGCTATTGTTTTGCTTTAAGGTGAAAAAGATGATATAAAACATATATCATTGAATAATATTAATTGTGTTCTTCTTGAACTAATTAACTTAATTGCTCCTGATGAAACTTTGGTTGTTAGAGCATCAAGAATCAAAATCACCTCACAGAGCCTGAAGCAGTTTCAAGCAGGAATCTCCCAAAGGACACATGCTTTGCACCTGTTTTCAATAACAGGTGCTCCCTTTATAATATTTTAAACATGACCTATAAGATCATTTGACATGAGGTACCATATCAGAGATAAATAGTCAAACAATGTAACTTAACTGTTTTTTCACATTTATTTAACTAGATTAAAAATTTTAACTAAGCTAAGAGATCAGCAACTACAGATGCAACTTTAATTTGACATAGTACAATGTACATATCTCACAACCCCCTCCAAAATGATCTCAGGACCTGTTGTATGTTTCTGACCCGCAGGGGGAAAACTGCTGATCTGAATCACTATGGCAACGGGAGGCAAGATGGGTAAGGATTTTATTACGGCTGCTGTGTAAACGCAATGGAGCAGAAAAACAGGATTGTTGTTAGACACACACACACACACACACACACTTTTCAGCAAAACCTGACTATCGTAGCTAGTTTCCAAATGGTGTGGAGAAAAAAAACACTTTAAGTGAAATGAGGAAAGAGAGCTAAGAGCCTCCTTCCTTGTGTGTGAGTGCGCTATATGCCTTTGTTGCAGAGTGCGTAGGCTTAAATAGCACTGTTGCCACGGCAGCAATTAAGAGCCAATTATAGTCTGTATTCTCACCGTGGCTCCCACAGCAGAAGACATGGGAGGGAGCGAGAGGGAGAGAGAGAGAGAAAGAGAGAGTCTCTCATGTCTCCTCATGCCATGAAGTGAGGACAACCAGTTGAACCTCAGACTGATAAATAATTGTATAGATTTTCAATTTATTATTATTTTTTACGTTTGATATTTTAGTAATTGTTTTGTTTTTACATCTGATACTGATTTCTTTTTTTTTATTATTTCTTAATCAATTAATTATTTAAAAAAAAAAATTGTCTCACCCACAAAACACACACACACACACACACGTTACCGTTTCATTTATTTATTTTATTTTGAGAATGAGAGAGAGAGAAATGAAGTGCAATTAAGACAAAAATCCACAAAGCAGACAGGCCAACCAGAATTTGGTCTAAAAGCTCAAGATGCTGTAATCCAAGAATGGACTCTGCTAAACCAGCAACAGATGGGACATGCATGCAGAGCTCTGTAGGATAAAATTAAACATTAAACAGACACAAACCAATGCATGCAGTGCAAGATTACTTCAGGTCACTATCCACTGATAAACATTTAAACTAGATGAATCAATGCACTGAACTGTCAAACGTCAACAAACATGCTGAGATCCCCAGTGTGTATAAGCAAGAACTGAGATACAGATCTTGAATCAAAGCCATAATTCTGAGGAAACCAAAACCGAGATTCAACAAAAAAACTGATCATTATCTGGACAAGGCATGTTTCCAAACTGCAGACAAAACAAACTGTTATCTGGACCTAAACTGTGAGGTATCAGATTCAAAGGTGCCAAATCAACTGTTGAACCAGTCTACAGCCACGCAAGTGGCTCTGTGAGGCTCAATGCTAATGTCAGCATGGCAAAATGCTTACAATAAAAATGCTAACATGCTCAGTATTAGCTAGTTTGCATGCTAACAATGCTCAACATAACAACTTAGCTTCACGTGTTATGTGTTATTGCTAGTTTGCACATGCTAACATTTGCAAACTAGCAATAACATTTAAACAAAGTAAAATAAAGCCGAGGCTGATGGGAATGGCGTGGAGTGACCGTTGTGTTTATAGATGATGTATAAGGCAGCAGGCAACACACAGTGTATATTTTTGGCTGTCCCTGACTTACTGAGTGAGTGAGTGATGAAGTTAAACCACTGGTCGGTCGAGTGTTGGGAGTTTCCCCATCGGCTGCTGCTCTTTCAGACTTAATAGGCAAGAACTGTCCTCGGTTATGTTCTCAGGTGTGCACAAAGTGCTATCTGTTGCCATACTCTCCATTCCGTGAAGAAGCAAGAAGTCAACGAGTGTTACGAGAAGAACACCATAAACCAAACATACTGCACACTCTGCTATACAGCTCCTCAATGCAAAGGATGAGTGTAATTTATAGTAAATTCATATCTACTAATGGGCATACTTTAATGCCATTATACAATCAATACATCACACAAAGTCAAGTATTTGGAACATCAAATATTTTCTAATGAAATAAAGGTTGAATATCCTGTCAACAAGGAGAGTCTGCTGGGAAAATATTAATTACCTAAATGTAGATTTTTAAGCTCCTCCTGTTTTTTGAGAGAACGAATTTTGAAATCCTTGACAATTAGGGCTGCAACAAACAACTATTTTGATAATCGAATAATCTATCTATTGTTGAAACAAACTATCGATATCGAATTATGAATCGCAAAATAACTCAATGCCTCCTTATTGAGGTTGTTTAAGACATGTTCTATTTAACAATATAGACAATGAAATGAATACTGGATTCAAAAATATAACTTTTAATCTGCTGTAGCAACAGAATGTTCCACTGACACACTCCTGTCACTTACCAAACTGGTAGACAGTAAGAAATTACTGTGTGCGCAACATTGTGCCTTGCACTCATCTGAGCAGCTGATCTGCTGTTAACAAGGCATACCATTTATTGACACAATATTTTTATTTAAAGAAAGGAATAACCTAATATGTTACATTTGCCAAAGTTACATGGAGGGGACAAATAATAAATTTGTCGTAGACAGCGCTTCACAAAGTTCCCCCAAACTCAAGAACTCACAAAACTGTGCGTTTTTTTTTTTTTTTTAAAAGGGAATCTGGGGCGAATTAGCCACCACCTGAAATTACTTACGTGCAGGTTTGGAAGACACACAGCTGATTTCAATGAGGATAACCAGGTAAAAATACCAGGAGTAAACACAAAGGCATGATCAGATCATTAACATCTGGGTAATGTATCTGAATACAGATCACATTTTAAAATGCAGTTCACGATAAACGGTGATTTGGGCTCCTAACCGTAAAGTAACATGGCTTTTAACATTAAGCTTCCAAGCAAGCTAACAAGCTTACCAAGGTGAGCCTTCATCATCCAGAGAGCCAACATGCCTCAGGTACTCCAGGATAAGTGGCGTGCTCCCATGCCAGGAAAGGTCAGCTTTGCAAATGTTGCAGCAGTTGCACCTTTTTAGCAGAGTGAAGAGTGAAACATTGGAACTTTTTGGAGGTTTTAGGTTGTAAAGGTGTGTACCATCGCTGATGTTGCTACTTTTCACTTAACTCCAGTAAGCGCACGGTATCACTATGGCCACATGTCACAAACAAATTAACTAATTCAATTTGTTGGCAACTAATTTCATATTCAAGGACTACATTGATTATTCGTTACAACCCTAGTAATGATAAAAGAAGACAAAAGAAATTCAGGCGTGGTGTAAAATTTGTGTGGATATGTGTGTGTGTGTGTGTGTGTGTGTGTGTGTGTGTGTGTGTGTGTGTGTAATTCAGCTGATAAAGGGAGTGACTGCACAGGAGATGAATAAGAGATGCTGCTGCTTCCTGTCTTCTTTGTGTGTTCACTTCACACAGACATGGAAACACATGCATAGACACACACAAACACAGCCTATGAGGTATGGATTTGCCATGGCAACAGCCCTGGCCACTACTGGGATGTCAGGAGATTTCTCCTCCGTTTACATTAATCACTATGGAGCTTCACAGCTTCAGCCTGTGTGTGAGGACATGCATGGATGAATTTGTTTGTGTGAGATCAATCTGAAAATCAAAATTTGGGTGTGTACATTTGTAAATGTAGAAGTTGGGTGTTGTTTTAAAGACTAAAATGACAAATATGTTAGACAAAAGAGGAGTTGAAAAAAGAAAAGAACATGGTAAATAATGACAACCTGCTGGGCAACATCACTGCTTGCAGGGACAACAAAGAAATAGCCAGTGTGATCCAGCAGAACAGAGTCACTAACAAGAGGTATTGCCTTGTGTCAGACTTTTGTTTTAATGTATAATATCAGCACTGCCTCTGCTGACTTTTGAGGCCAAAAGTCTTGAAACTTTATTTAAAGCTGCACAATATTTTTTTATAATAACAATGGATACTCTTAGCCCTATGGAGCCTTTTAGCATGTTTCAGTTCATTGTTTAGGTTTTCCAACTTACATCTTGGTTCACTGCTCTCATTCACAATGTTTCCAGACTCAGCAGGCAGCAGTTTTCAGAGAAAAAGTTGTGATAACCCACTGTACTCTACCTGCCCAGAACCACATGGCTGACACACAAAGTTAGCAACTAGTTGGTGAACATGGAAAAAATGCAACATGGGAGCATTTAGCAGCTAAAGAGCCAGACATTTCCCTCAGGAGTTGTGGAAAACAAAAAAAAGAGCTGAAAGGAGAGTGAATATTGGACTTAACACGAGTCACTGAAACACGAGTCCAAAATCAATGCTAATGTTACTCTCCATGTCAGCCAGATGAGTAACTAGGCAATTCTTGGTTAACGAACATGTTAGCTGTAACATCCGGTGACAATGCTGTGTTTATGGCTTGTTGTGTTGCCCCCACTTGGCCCAAAAAATAAATGTGGGTTTAAAGTTTTTTTTGTAACGCTATTAGTGCTGTGGTGATGGTCCGTAAAAGTAAAAAGTGTACTATAGCTGGTGGAAGTAGCTAGCAGTGGAGCTCATAAAGCCAGGAATCCACTGACTCTGGCTACAGCACATTGCGGCTGATTGTGGCATCTTGGCTGAATTTGTCATTTTTGTGCTTCTACTACCTTCTTCACGGCTCTGATGTGGCCTTGATGCTGCTTGCGTCAAAATAGACCTGCTACCTTTTCTCTGTGGAGTGGAGAGCCGCTTCTGGGATACGCTGCGGCCGGTCAGGTGGACTCACAAGCATGGAGTAGAATGGCCATGATTAGCTCTGGCAACCGCGACGCAGCCGTAACGCGCCATAGCTGGAGTCAGTGGATTTTAGGAGTATGAGGCTGCTATGTGCGGGGTTGTTTTTATATATATATATATACATACACACACACATATACACACACACACACACACACATACACACACACAGTAAAACTTTGATTAATAGCCCGGGCTTTTATTTACTAAAAATCACTGAATTGACCCGGCCAATATTGGGGACAGGCGTCCATAGGGAACAGGCCTTCAATTCCTCTTGCACAAAACTGAAATAGGCTACTATGAAGCAGTATTTTATTTTAAACAATATGAATATTACTTGTATAAAAATTATCCAATAATATCAAATACATGTCATCCATTTGATCTAGCTCCGACAGACGGCTTATGCACTTATATTTTGCAGGTAGCAACGTAATGAAAACAACAACATGGTGCAGGATGAGAAAAGTGTGGCAGAAGTATTCATAACTTGGATAAATTTTTATGAAAAGCTGTTTTGATTCTTTTGATCGGTGAATGCTTACAGACTAAACGAATATAAATAATCAAGGAACAGACACATTTGGACTTAAGCGCTTCAAAGGTAACGCGAGTTGGCACTTGTTTTTTTGGCCTACTGACATATGCGTTTAAACATTAATATTTGTATTAACGATCTAAGCAGCTTAGAAGCAGCTAAAGCGGGCGACCCCCGCAGGGTTTACAAGGTTTTATACATCCAAAGATCTAATATAAAAACCATACCAGGTGTTTGATGGTGACCTGCGTGTGTTTGTCAAAATGTGTAAACGGCGTAGGCGCCTATTTGGGACGCGGCTGTTAATTGAAGTTTTACAGTATGTGCATAACAGAAACATTTAAGAATGGCCTACAATCTAAAAACAGCAGAGCATTAATTTAATAAACTGCAAGTGTGAAAGCTATTTTCATGACAGAACAGTAGGTGACTCAGCAGTTGTTTTCTGTGACCTTGGAGATTCCCCTCACCACTTACACACACACACACACACACACACACACCCCAACTGTGGCGAAAAGGTACAAGGCTGAGCAAACACTGCCAGCACGGCAGCAAAGACTCCCATCAGTCTAACAAGAACCATGCTGAGTGAGACAGACATACTGAGGGACGGGGGAAAATAGCATTTCCTTTTTTCAAAAGCTGGAGACAAGAATCCATGACCTAACATGTCAAAAGGCTATGTTGGAGGTCCTCTGCTCAAATAACTGGTGTGGAAGAAGTGATGACAATACCAAAATGAATTTGTCAGGCAATGAGAAGGAAGACAGTTGACATACGGCCTGTGCAGGAAAGGTCACATGTAGAGCACAGTTAACAAGTAGTGTAGTGTTTTTTTACAATTTAAAAAATCAGTTTATATAGTTAAGACAGTTCTTGAAACACACTGCCAGAATAAGGTTTATGGAAGGAATGATGTTGCTGTCCTGAATATTTTGTATTTTCCAAGATCTGAACACTCTGCTTAATTGAAGAGCCAGCATCTGTTTAAAAGCATTTTAAATATAACATCACATAATAAAAACTTCAGACTGTTCAATGAGAATATGAATGAGGGAGTTACTGAAGGGCTCTTCAGCTTCACCACAACGAGCTGTTAGGTGTAGCTCTTTGTTTCCAGTATGGCTGTTCGACATGGAAATGAGTAAGTAACAAGCAAGTCTTCCTCCATGATGCAGATGTGTTTGCTTTAGAGATTTATGATGAAACTGCCCTTTTTTGTATAGGTTGTATCAGTACTTAGGCCTACTGCAAATATTTAAAGATGATGATGTTGTGCTGTGGTTGCAGGTGATTTATTGACAAGTGTGGGCAACTCTCTACATTTTCCATTACCACCACAGGCATACACTCATGCTCATACTTGTTTTTTCCGTCTGGTGAAACTATGCGTTCACTGCCCAGAAACAGTCAAACAGAGAACAAGTGTTAACAGGAAAGTGATTCAACATAATCGTTATTTAGTCAGCTTTATCTTGGCTCTGTTCACTAGATTACAAATTAATTTAACCACGTCACAATAGCATTTGTTAAACATACACAACCATAACAAGCGAGGTGTGTAAACAGTAGCAGAAGGTTGCTCAGGGTGTGGCTGGCCTTGAGACTACAAAGCATGAATGATATCCACCAACAGCCAAGCAAGCCGGCTTATTATGAATAACTGTGGGTACGAGTGTCAGCTACATGACTGAAATCTGTACTATTAGCATTTAAGTGGGGCTGGATGATATAACCTAAAAATGATGTCAGCCTCCGAGTGATGCAAACTCTATGAGTCAGTCGGGAGTCGAAACTGCCTACTATACTAGCAGTAGGTACGGATTTGGCCTAAATGTAATATGCAGTATGCAAGCAAATGCAAAATCTGCAGTAAGTTAAAAATACCCAGAATTTGTACTGATTTGGAAAAAATCTCCAGTATGCATCAGACCAGTTTACCTCGCATACCGTTTTTAAAAAAATTTAATCTTTATTTAATCACGTGGTCTCAACAACCGGTCAGTGTTGAAATGGCAAACAGCGACATCCCTGCGTCAGTGGTGGACAAAGACGAATATTACTGCTCTGTCTCTGACAAAATATATCTCATTGTCAGATTTAAGTTATGTATGTTGTTTTCTTTTTGACAGCTTGCGTCTTTGCAATATCAAATGTTATCTTAGCAGACTTAATAAGCGTTATAGCTTTGTCATGGGTAGTAGGACAAATGCAGCTAGCTAACGTTATGTTCTGGCAATATTCTGGGTACTTATGCGCACTGACTGATATATACAGAAATTAGTAAATGTCCCCTGACAAAATTACAGGCAAAATGAAGATGATCGTTATGTCACGATGATGTCATCTCATCAGCACATCTGCTGAGGAGCTTTGACTACAGCGTGTACTGTGTGAGCATGTGTGTGCGGAGCTCAAGTGGCAGTCAGACAAATGGCTGAAAGCTAGACAGTAATGCTAGATAACAGCGCTGCTCTGATCAGACTGATGACGCACACAACATTTTCTCTCTCTCTCTCTCTCACGCACACCAACATCAACACACACAGCTGGGCGACCAAATGCTAAAGCAGTTTTTTTACATACAAATGACACCTCAACTGTAACACAATTTCTCTCTCTCTCTCTCTCTTTAAATCTGTTTACAAACTCTGAGACATTTTAAAACTTTGGCACTTCAAGATTTGAGTTTGTGTGTGTCAAGGACGACTTCAGTGTAACTGGGCCAAGCTGCGCTAGATAAACAACCACACGCACACGTACACACTGATCTAAGTTCAGTAGTGGGAGTGAAAGTAGGTCTGCTATAATACAGAAAAAGTCTCCAAGGTATAGTTGAGTGTGTGTGCGTGCGTGTCTCACTCTTGAGAAGTGTAATGCCTGCCAGGGCAGAAAATGTGTGTGTAATTTTACAGTAACATTGTGTGTGTGTGTGTGTGTGTGTGTGTGTGTGTGTGTGTGTGTGTGTGTGTGTGTGTGTGTGTGTGTGTGTGTGTGTGTATTAATTTAGAAGTTCAAAGGAAAAATTAATTAACATGTAGATGTTGTGTTTCCGTGTGTATGAGAGATGGTCTGACATTTTCTACTGTGTGTGTCTGTGGGCTATGTTTTTGTGTCTTGGCTCATGTATGCGTGTTTATGTGCGTGTCTGCCTCTTTCTGTGTTTCTCTCAGTGTGTGCTTTTGTGTGTTTTCTGTGGATGTATGTGTGCGGACTAAATTACCTGTCCAGAAGACAGAGTGTGCGCAGGCCAGCAGTGGAGCTGCTGCGGCACTACTTCCATTACCGGCAGTGATCATTCACAATCTGATGGGTAACAGCTAGCTGTTACCATAGAAACCTGCTGCCGTTCTTGCCAAATATTATTTGGGTACATGCTGTTACATTACAACTAATCATAGTACTAATCATAGGATAAGGCCCAAGAAAGGTTATATGGTGACCAACATGTTAAATGAAGACAGGGAGTTGTTTGCGAGTTATTAGCAAATAAAAATGACTCCATGTGATAAAACTAATTACTGAAATAAAAATGTCTTGTCCACTGGTGACAATTGCTAGATCACACG
>NC_060165.1:6610149-6617541 GCF_021292245.1 Micropterus dolomieu | reverse complement strand
GTAAATGTCCCCTGACAAAATTACAGGCAAAATGAAGATGATCGTTATGTCACGATGATGTCATCTCATCAGCACATCTGCTGAGGAGCTTTGACTACAGCGTGTACTGTGTGAGCATGTGTGTGCGGAGCTCAAGTGGCAGTCAGACAAATGGCTGAAAGCTAGACAGTAATGCTAGATAACAGCGCTGCTCTGATCAGACTGATGACGCACACAACATTTTCTCTCTCTCTCTCTCTCACGCACACCAACATCAACACACACAGCTGGGCGACCAAATGCTAAAGCAGTTTTTTTACATACAAATGACACCTCAACTGTAACACAATTTCTCTCTCTCTCTCTCTCTTTAAATCTGTTTACAAACTCTGAGACATTTTAAAACTTTGGCACTTCAAGATTTGAGTTTGTGTGTGTCAAGGACGACTTCAGTGTAACTGGGCCAAGCTGCGCTAGATAAACAACCACACGCACACGTACACACTGATCTAAGTTCAGTAGTGGGAGTGAAAGTAGGTCTGCTATAATACAGAAAAAGTCTCCAAGGTATAGTTGAGTGTGTGTGCGTGCGTGTCTCACTCTTGAGAAGTGTAATGCCTGCCAGGGCAGAAAATGTGTGTGTAATTTTACAGTAACATTGTGTGTGTGTGTGTGTGTGTGTGTGTATTAATTTAGAAGTTCAAAGGAAAAATGAATTAACATGTAGATGTTGTGTTTCCGTGTGTATGAGAGATGGTCTGACATTTTCTACTGTGTGTGTCTGTGGGCTATGTTTTTGTGTCTTGGCTCATGTATGCGTGTTTATGTGCGTGTCTGCCTCTTTCTGTGTTTCTCTCAGTGTGTGCTTTTGTGTGTTTTCTGTGGATGTATGTGTGCGGACTAAATTACCTGTCCAGAAGACAGAGTGTGCGCAGGCCAGCAGTGGAGCTGCTGCGGCACTACTTCCATTACCGGCAGTGATCATTCACAATCTGATGGGTAACAGCTAGCTGTTACCATAGAAACCTGCTGCCGTTCTTGCCAAATATTATTTGGGTACATGCTGTTACATTACAACTAATCATAGTACTAATCATAGGATAAGGCCCAAGAAAGGTTATATGGTGACCAACATGTTAAATGAAGACAGGGAGTTGTTTGCGAGTTATTAGCAAATAAAAATGACTCCATGTGATAAAACTAATTACTGAAATAAAAATGTCTTGTCCACTGGTGACAATTGCTAGATCACACGTCAAGGCTGTACAGTCAAAAATTGGATATTTTCCTTTCAGAGTAATCTTTTTTTTCTTACTTTAAACTTGCCTGACATTAAAATTATTTTCTCCTGATGGGTTGCTAAAAGGACATAAATTTTGTAAATGTGCTAGTTACGTAAACGTTCCAGGTTCCTGCGATAGCCATCTACGACCATGACACATTTTTTAGAGCTAACGTTAAACAAAAAACAACACATACAGTGTTCTTTACTGATGCTAAGCTATAAGCAAAGCAGTATTTTGGGTTTGTGATATCTCATAACCCTGATGGCTTGAATTGAACAAATTTTTTTGCCAATTGTTCGATGCTTTCCACACAGATAAGAAAGAAACTCTGAAGAGCGGGACTTCTGGGTAATTTTGTGGAATAAAACTGGTCATACTATATTAGTTTTGGCACTGTTTCTGTTTGTTTACAAGAAAGACCGGTTCAGGATCACATCGTGTATTCACATTATCACAGCCATTTCAGCCAACGGAACACCCAGGAATGATGCACCTACATCTCACCCACACAAACAAACATGTACCTTCAAGCCTGTTCACTAACTACTCTAAATCCTATCTACCAGGGAACCCACACATACATCACAGTCAACAAAATCCAACTGATAAGATTCCTGGAAATATACTTTTAATGACATTATGTTGCTCGCCAACCCACATTTTTGAATTCACCACTACATCACTGCACTGGGTCGAATATCTCTCTTTTTGCAAAGTTTCCTCGTCTTGCTCTGAAAATCAATCACAGCCGCTCTCGCTGCCATTTCAACAGGAGACGAGCAGAAAGAAAGGAAGGCTCATATCTCCGTGTTTCTGCAGGACAAAGCCTTACAGAGAGAGAGAGACTGGCTGATTGATGATTCATTCTGGTTTCTGAACAGTGCCCCACATACTCTCTCAACTGGGCAGACGTTTCTCAGGCAAGCCTACCACTGCGGCGGCTTTCCATTAAGTCATTATTACTATGATCAAAATCGTTATTGGTCGTTGCTGGTTATCAGCTTCTACTCTCCATTTACATGATGAATGACAAGGTTTTATTTGGAGGGAAATCAAAAAGCACAAAACAGGAAGAGGAGTGCTGTTCTTTCAGAGCAAAAGCTTTCCAAGTTTCTGGTGACGGCAGATGGTTGAACGAAAGGAAGGCTGACAAAAAAAAAAAATCAAAAATCATTTCCAACATATTTATCCTTTAGCGGTGGAACAGGACACCCATAGGGACCCCCGAGGCCACCCCCTCAAGCTTATATGTGCTTCTATTCCCCACAATCAATGCTTTTCATTACAATTCCTCGTTCCCACTCTTTATCTCTTCTTCTCCTTTCTCCTCCTCTGCTCTAGTATTTTGTTACATTTTTTACTGCCACTGTCAGAAGCAGCAAAGCCTCTAGGGAAAATATGCTAAGCTGCTTTCTGACTTGCCTTTCTCTTCAGGTGGAGACAGCACAGTCAGCTGGTATCACAGCCATCTGTGTTTTACTGTTTAACTTTAATATAAATAAATATCTATTTTTTTGTCTGCTTTGTTTCAGTGCTTTATTGGCTATCCTGTTCACTTCAGCTTGTTTATGAGCTTCTCTGAGCACTTAGTGTGGTAGGAATAGGACTAAGAGGTTACTGTATCTGAGTGTGTTCATCCTTCATGCGCTTGTGCTGTGATGAAATTAAAAGGAATTATGGGAAATCTGAGAACGAATTATGCTTCGACCCCAAACCCAGATGTCACAACGCTAATCACAGTTATGGCTTTAATGGTTTTGACTGAGGGTGTTTGGCTGCTCTGTACGAGTGCTGGCTATGAATGCTATGAGTGGTTCTAACAGAATATACAGTTAACGTATAGACGCCTGAGGGAAAACTAAGAGCAACAGCACTGCAGTCTGAAAGCATTTCCCTGAGGGTATCCACAGAAGATCTTTAATCTTGAGTCATCCAGGAGGGACGATCTGCTCTGTTTCAGCGGCATTCT
Source organism: Micropterus dolomieu (assembly GCF_021292245.1). Taxonomy (NCBI): domain Eukaryota; kingdom Metazoa; phylum Chordata; class Actinopteri; order Centrarchiformes; family Centrarchidae; genus Micropterus; species Micropterus dolomieu. Next base: position 6,614,307 of record NC_060165.1, on the reverse strand, counting down.
ACCATTTCAAATCTGACCACTGGCTCAGCAGGCTGCTTAACTTTGCAGGTGTATTTAGATTGTCTTTTGTCTTTTAGGTGGAAAGCCATCCTGCCGTGACAATATTTTAACTAATGTTAAGAACAGCTGCACATACTTGGATCGGGATGTGGGTGGCCAGGTTGTGAGGAGGCAGTTTGGCTTTGAAAAGACGGATGTTGCTCCAAAGACGTCAATCTGCAAACTATATGAAAATCAGTTGCCGTTAAAGACCACAAACTAACCAGTATGAAAAGCTTCAGGAGTCTGCTGTCCACGACAGACCTGAACGAGCCAAGGTACTAGCACAAAAACACACACTGGTTCAAAAACCGCTGATGATGACAGAATCAAAGCCACTAAGACAACAGCTACGACAGAGCTCATGGCTAATATAGCGATAGATGATGACAAAACATCAGAAACTTGGATCTGTGTATGATGATTATTCATGATAAAGTTTGAGGGGCATGTAAATTAAGGGAGTTTCCTGGGAGAAACAACAAAAACGGGAGGGCACCCGTTGAAATTCCTTTGAAATATGGCAGGAACCCAGAAAAAAAATGGGAGTTGGGGGTTTCTTTCTCAAAGGCAACTTCTAAGAAACTATTCATGTTTTCAAAACATTTTCTCAGTAAGCTTCTTTCAAGTAAACGCCAATTTATACATCTGCATCAAATCTACACTGTAGCCTACGCCTAGCATCTCCTCTGACACCTACTCTCATTTCTGCATTTTAGTATTTTCACTAAAAGTAACTGCTGTTCGACATCGATCAGCTCCAACTCCAACATGATCCGCTCGGTTTCAGTCACCATTGTTTGTAGTGGCCTACACCACAAACAGTGGCTAAACTCAAAACAGCGGCAAAGAAACTCAATACAGGGGAACAATGAAACCCCACCACCGACTAGCGTTTTGGCGGGGTAATTGAAGAGCGACATAAACGCCAACGCACAAGTATAAATGCTCATGACGCTGTAGACTCGGCACAGAAGTATAAATGTGCCTTACCTGGCTCCTTCATGAACACATAATTGCCTACCAAAGTTGAAACTGTTTCACATAAAATATTTCTGTATGTGCTGTGTCTGTGCTCTTTTAAAGGTTTAACTGCACATGAGCATTTAACTCTCAATAAATACCACCAAAGGATGTTGCTTGTTTAGCCATGAAAAGTTTTTTAGGGGCTTTCATTGATTTTTTTGGCTACTTGTGTTAGCAAACTGTTTGCTATTTATATATCCAATAGACACGGAGCACCATCAGAGTTTATTTGGAGTCACGGAAACAAGGCCAATGAGAACAATGGGATTGAATAAAACATCAAAAAGGTGTGGGCTAGAAAACCAAAACAATGAGCGGAAAGACACTAATACTCTCCATAGAGCTACAACAATGATGGGGATGATTCTCTGTGGGTTTGTTGATTATACAAAGTAACTTTTTTAATTGATAATAATAAAATATTTATTGTTGCAGCTTTAAGTTTTCACTCCAAAATATACTTTGCAACAAATGTTTATACAGACACATAAATCCCACTTGTTTCTTGTCTGATTCAAACATGTCAGATGACCAAAGCACATATTCGTGCTCAGTGTAGCCTTCTCTCTGCTGAGCAGAGCTATAACAAATGTATTTAGGCACAGATTACCACATAATGTATTCTGCTGAATTCTAATGATGTTTTGAGAGGCCACTAGCCTGCAGGAAGACCATTAGCAAAACTGCTCATGTCGCCGCAACTCTTCTGACCCCAGCACCCTGTCGTCACTGATCACCGAAATATGGTCACCCCCCCCAACTGTTAACTTCATCATAACGAGCAACATTTGTCTGCCAGCAGGCTGTGGCCCTGATTTCCCCCTCCAACAGCAGATGTTGTTGTCGAGACCCTTTAGGATTGTACAACAGGCCTGAAACCAAATCCTCCACTCAGGAGCATTACCAGCAAGTGCCCCCTTTCCTCAGGTGCCTGAATTGTTCCTTTACCCCATCTGTGTCAGCAGACCATGCAGAGTCATGTCTTTCGGAGATGTACGTGCACTCGTTGTTAACTTCTCCATCTATCAGGCTTCCATGAAGTAGTTGTCATTTTAATAGATTGGATACATAATAAATGTGGTTCCCACACAAAGCTGACAAAGAAGGAGTCACAGTGAGATATCAGGGCAAACTGCCCTAAACAAATATTGCAAATGTGAAGTGTTTGTGATGCGTAATGCCAAGCTTCACAAATATTTGACTTTATCATTTACTGCAAACGCTGCTGCAATAAAATGAAGGGAAAGGGTTAAAATATAAATTTGGAACATGTGGCTGTGTTTACATACATGAACAGCGAGTAGAGAAAGTCATGTGTGTCACAGCGGCACAGAGAGAACAGGCTTTCAGCACAGGGCCATTATAAGCTGGATGGGGTCGCTGAGAGGCTTAAAATAGAGCGCTGATCCGATAATGGACTAAAGTTTATGATCATTAATACTCTGGACACACGTGTCAATCTGTGCATAGATATGGATGGTACCCCTCCTCCTCCACACACACACAAAATGCATTTAGTAATAAGGAAAGTCCCGATAGTTGGCAACTACAAGTGTTTTATTTTCTGCATGTACAAAAATAGAGGGAATTTTCCCCTTTGCTGTTTCTAAATGCCCTGCTCATTGTGTGTAGGTGGGGGGGGGAACATGACTGTAGCTCAGATTTAGTAGCACTGACATGCCAGATTGAGATCAGCATATTCAGTTTTGTTGGTGTTAAATCATCACCTGTTATCATGTGATCCAAGTTTCATATGCATTTCCATGAAAACTGAGCAAACTCGGTCCACCGATGAAGACTGCGAAATAAGATTGAACGCTCTGGGGAAAAGCTAGTAGGTAGACCTTGGGTTAAGATTTTTTGGTCAAAAAAGCAGATATGTAATAAACTGCAATCCTCCCTTTATATCAACGTCACAAACAGCACCAGCTTATTAGCTATAACAGAAACCACCAGAAACATCTGTAAATGCACAGTACAGTGTTTCCCACAGAATTACTGTGTAACAGTGGCAGTACACGCAGGGGGGAGTGCGTGCTGTCAATACTGACTAGCAGCTATGTACAGCAAGCTAACCTCGATAACTCAGCTGTATTCTAACATTAACACAGCTATCCTTATTAGCTATGCTCCTTACATGCTTGCTTATAACTATTGCGGCGTGGCGTGGCGTGGCGTCACAAATAAATCAGTGAATGGGAAACACTGCAGCGTGGTGCAGATTCTAGAGACAGTTTTTATGTCATCTCTGTCACTAATTGTTGATCATCCCTTCAATCGTCGATAGTGGATCCAATTGCAAATCGGGACAAGCCTGTTGCAAAGTCATTAACACAAACATAACACGTTTTATTTGACAACGTTAATAGCAGTGTGAGTACATTTATTGACAGCTGCCATGACAAAGTCAACAACAACAGCCAAACAAAGAATAGCAACTTAAGTATCATGAAGGTAAACGTCAAAACTATGCTGACCAGTCTCGGATTATGAGCAGTTGTCCCGAAACCTGAATCCTGAATCCTGTCCTGTCCGTCCCCAAACATTTGACTAAACCCAAGTTTTGATTATAGCTAGAGGTTATAGCTAGAGATGAACAAATCCAATTCACCATCTCTTCCTCACAGTGAGAAATACAGCTTATTAATTATTAATAATATTACTTTTCCCAGTAACTAGTAGTGTAACTAATTACTTTTCTAAAACAGTAATATTATTACTAGTTACTAAGGCAAGTAACGCTGCGTTACTCGTTACTGAACGCACCATCCTTGATGTAAATCCACGACTGTGCGACAGCTCAGCTGGACCGGACTTTGTTGTTGATGTCCGCTGATAGCCAAAACTAAAGGAAGAATGTAGAACGAGGGAGAGAGGCGTTCTTTCCACAGCTGTAAGTAGCTGCCATTATTATGTCACAGTCTAAGATTCAAAGAACATTGTTGTCTGGTGTAAGCTTTCAACCGGAAACATTTCTACATCTGATTTATTGAAGCATCAGCTGAAGCAACACAGCAACGTGAAACTTACAGGAAGAAACTCCGGCAGCTGCTGTCACTGATGCTGGACTCGTCGGGAGAGAGTGACGTTAAC